>NC_090872.1:41357823-41377823 GCF_036669935.1 Montipora foliosa
ATTAATTAAATAAGTAAATAAAATAAATAAATTAGAGTGTAATGTGAAGTGCTAGATTTCTATCCCATATGAACCATGTGAGCGTTAGCCCTACTGACGGAAATGGGCCCACACAAGGACAGCGAAAAACTCTGACCAGGGTGGGAACCGAACCCACGGCCTTCGGGTTAGATCACCGTTGCTCTACCGAATGAGCTGCAAGGTCAGACGGGAGCAGGCCGTGGGAACTGAAGATGTTAAAGTCACGGCAATAAACATTTACAAGTGCAAGGAAGGATGACGCTTTTGCAAACGTTGGCCGTGCAGCTTACCTCGGTGAGCTCTAAGCTTGAGCCCGCGATATGATCACGTGATACTGGTCAGCGGATACCTTGTTTTGAGAGGTATCAATAGACCTTATTCACGATGCCCACCATGTTGGATTTGCTATTATCATGGAAATTAGCTACACACTTCTGAGATGGCAAACAACACAAGTTCGAGAGGTTATAACGAACACCGTAGCCACAGAGATGATTTGTTTCACGTTCATTGAATGTTTATCACCTAAGTAGTCAAATGGAATGATTACACAAGTTACTTCGACTTTTTTTACTGAAAAATGAGCAGATAACGAAGTAGAAAGTCAAAATGTCAAAGGCAATCAAAAGATATAAAATTATTATAAAAGGTACTTAATTCTAAATTCGAAAATGTACTTTTAGCAATGTTGTTTCAATATTTCGACTGGCCGATTTTCCGCAATTTGCCTTTTTTCCAATGTTTGCCCCCCAGCATAGCACATGGCTAATTTGCATCACAATTTGAAAACCAACATGGCGGCTATCGTGAATAAGGCCTATAGACCTTAGTCATAAATGGCGGTCAATTTATAATTCTTTTGTCGAAGTGCAAATTAGCCCACCAAGCCTCGATACAATGCAGTGAATTTAAAAGATTTCTTGCTGTAAAATGAGGCTTGGTAGGCTAATTTTCACGTGGACAAAAGAATTATAAATGTGACCGCCATTTATGAATAAGGTCTATTGATGAAAGGCTAGCATCAGGACCACCTTGGCACATTTCCTTACAATTACAAGACGTAATATCCCGTGTTAATATGACAAGCTTACCGCTGTAAAAAGAATGAAAACAGGCAGAATTAGAGCTTTAGTTCAACAAGAAATATCGTTTCTAAGCAAAGCTGCGCTGATCTACAGTATTTAGGTCTAAAAACCACTTTGAAGACGGTTAGCTTTTAGTTGTTTTGCTGGGTACCACTATGTCAATACTCTAAAAAATTCGATTTTCCAGGAGCTTGTCTCGTTAGTCTCGTGGATATTGGAATATACAAGGGAACCCATCGATCCGGGTTCCACTCTTTGGCTCGCCTAATCTGAATGTTCCCTGCACATTGAAATAATTGTTTCTTTGAAGTAGATTTGAAGTCTGAAGTAGATTGTACGTAGTGTAAGTTAAATAAGAAGGGAAATGTGGGTTTGAGGGATGGAATCCAATGCTAATTGATGAAAACGGGGATGTCCAATATCAAAGATGTACGCTGTGAATTAGCATGCTACTGGTCCCATTGGCATACATTGAGGGGAGAACGTACGGCCGAGGGAAGGTTTGGTTCCGTTTTCTCAGTTGAGGAATTTATTTTAGAACAAGAAAACAGAAATGACGCTCAAAAAACTGGACGAGATGTACGATTGATTGAACGACTTTTGAAAATGGCAGTTATTCCAGCGGTTGAGCTGAATGAATACTGAATACATCAACCAATTTATCATTTCTATCCGTACTAAAGACGGCAATGAATACGAGCCGACTTTCCTTCGAAGTTTAGTGGCTAGCTTAAAACGACAACTGGAGAAAAAGGGCTATTCCGCAAGCATAACAAACGACCTGGTATTTGAGAAAACCAGAGAGTTTCTTTAGTCCCAACAAAAACAATTAAAGAAGCAAGGAAAAGGAAAGCAAACCAAAGCGCCGGTAGCTTTGACAAGCGACAAACTAAATACACTCTTCACTTTGGACTACTTTGGAATATCTGAAACACAGTAAGAGTTGTAAATTTTATTTAATAAATTGTCGGTTGGGTGATTTTAAACCATTGTTTATTGCCTTCATCGCCTCACTCCATTTGTGCGAAATAAATTTGTCTTTCAAACACTACCAAGAAAAAAACCTCAGTACCTATGAAATAAACATGCATGGAAAATGCTTTGTACGATTTTTATTCACTCGTTGTTTCGTATCAGAAAACTCACTCGTTCGCTGCGCTCACTCGTTTGTTTTCTGATACTACTTAACTCGTGCATAAAAATCGTACGCATGCATTTTCCATGAAGTAGCCTTTATTTTCTTAACAATGGTGCTTCGCGAGCGCGCGGAGATCCCCTAAAACAACGTACATTTTGATTTGACACGTTTACTTCTCTCAATAAAACAAGGAAATGAAATTGTTAACGAATCAAGAATCATTGGGGTAAAAATGATTCAAATGAAAAAAAATTATTCTGCCTCCACCCCCGATATTAGACCACCTGTAGCACCTAGTTGCTACGACCCTACTTTCTTAACTACTTTTAAATAATCAATCCATCAGACAGATACTAATTTGCCCGCTACCCGATGTCTTTGACAGTCCACGCCTTCTCAAACCTCCTTCTGTACCAGGTAAAAGTTGGATCAATAGACGTAATTGGGTAACTCAGTGTTGTACCCAATTGAAATCTTCCAGGATTAATATTCTTTGTGTATTGTATTTGCATGATAATGTGGCATTCATATTTAAATGACAAGAAAATACCTGGAACAAAACGTTTTAATCCCAAAGGGTTTGAATTGGGTACAATATTGTCAAGTTAGCCGATTAGGTCTATTGAACATGTAAATGCCACACAACATACAACATACTAACACCAAGTTGTTCCTGCGATGCATCTAGATTAAATTGCCATTTTATGCAACACAACCATCCTTCTCAGTCAAAATGTAAAATAATTATTGCTCGAACGCACTTCCTAATCTTTGATTACTAGTTTCTTTCACGTAAGTCACCCAAAAACTTAAAAAAACGTGTCGGGGTTTTTCTTGATTCGATCTCATTCAAAAGTTACAGAACACCATCTAAAGCCTTGACTAAAAACCTTGAGCGACCGAGCGGAAAAGGCTCTCATGGAAAAAATATTTAGAATTTTGTTGGAAATAGGTTTACGGTATCCATAGTTAATAGATTTAGCCTGGTTATGAAACTCGACAAGTTTCTTTGATTCATGTTTTTGTTCGTTTTTTTTGGCCTTGACCCTGGACAAAACCCGACAAAAACACGCTTCTTTCGGCAGGATAACCAATCAAAAGCTTGGACTAATCTATTCGAAATTAACTTTCGAACCAAAACCAAAAGATTTTGCAGGGTCACGGTCGGTTCAACATCTAATTGCAACTGCATTGTTTCTGCTTTTGAAATCTCAGGGTTTCATAACCAGTCCCTAGATTAACTATGGTTTATGTAGCTACTGTCAAAATTTGATTGCAATTCAAGTTTCCAAGATAATAGTACGGTACATTTAACTGAGGATACCTAAACTTCGAGCCAGGATTTGAGCTAGGATCCGAGCCAGGATCCGAGCTAGGATCCGAGCCAGGATCAGAGCTAGGATCCGAGCCAGGATCCGAGCTAGGATCCTAGCCAGGATTCCATCCAGGATTCGAGCTACGATGATCTTTTTCCGCTATTTTGAACATGACATGTCACATAACCAGGTTTCCTTGTCTGTGTTTCCGCTTCTGTAAGGTAAGGTAAGGTAAATTTATTTCGCCAGGGTGGCCCTTTCAGCAACGAGGCTGGTATTGAGAGGGGCCCTGGACTAAAAATATAGTACAAGTCGCAAGGCATGTGGAGTAACGCGTAGGAAGCGAACTCTTGATTTTTTTTTATAGCACCCAAGTTTATGTATTTATTCAAGTCGACACTTGCCTTTTATGCCCGTTGTTCGTCCCAAGATCGGGATACAGGTATGTGCATTTATGTTCTGAACCTCTACACACTCTTTGTTTATGCTTATCGGTTTTAGTACGAGGTAGAATCTTGGGCAAGATACTTCGAGTGAGTAAAATGCTAGTTCCTGATGGAATATTTTCGTTAATTTCCTGTAGGGGTAGCTGGGGGCATATATGAACTCCCTTGCAGGGTAGGTGAGGTAAGTGGCCCCTTTGAAAATACTAAGAAATTGCTTCCTGCTCACTCCCCATCGATTTCTTTGGTCCTTCGCATATTCTAGGGCGTAGGGGAGAGGATTTTTTAATAGCAACATCGAAAATAAAGATGGCGTCTTGTATCGTGGTTTTCTTCTAGATGCAAAATTCTGTACTTAGAACCAAAACACACCTTTAAAGAGATCAAAATGGTAAGGAATAAGCATCAAGAAGATTCGAGCCATGGTTAAGAGGGTGACAATGACTAAGAAGCAATGATATCGTGCTTCGGGCTGCAAGAGGTCTGCCTGAGTACAGAAAAAAACCAAAACAGCGCTACGGAACACTGTTTAAAATGGACTTTCTCCTGCTGGCTCCTTTACGGATTGGGAATGTTGCTAGTTCAACCAAATGTATTGCTTATTCAAAATTAGCATTCTCTTCTAGGGGGATTGTTTTGTTGTTATTTATATAAACGGTCCAGCTGACTTTCACGTTCTCAACAGATGGACAACTAATTATTAATTTCAATGGATAGTACGGATGCACTTTTCGGGAATGCTTATATCCAAGTCACTATTTTTCATGAACACGAACACTATGTCGTTCACCTAATTATTATTATGCAGCATTATAATCCTGGCTCGGATCCTAGCTCTGATCCTGACTCGGATCCTGGCTCGGATCCTGGCTTTATACTTAGTTTATCTCCATTTAACTCACACGTTGAACCTTTTTTTGGACTCCCGAAGGACACGCTTTTTGTGGAATGTCTTTGAAGCCATTAAAAAAAACTCCCAGCAGGCCAGCACGTGTTTTATCGGGTCTAGATAAAACACTGCTGAACTTTCAAAAGATCAAGAAACAATGCGATGGAAGTAAAAGACAGAACTCAAAGAACATTAGTGAGATAATTTGTATTTACTTTTAAAGCATTCAACCGCAAAGAGATGTATATTTTTTATTGTATACAATCTTGTATTGTATTCCGGCCACTGCTACCACACTTCACACTTCTTTTCTGGATTCATAGTGCTATTCACTGGGCAATTAAACGCCGCAGAAAATTCTTTGAAATTAGAAAGCGTTCCAATGACCCTGAAAAAAAAGTCAGCAATGATTTTTAGCGCAAAAGGCCGGAGTCCATGAGTTCTTTCTTTTATTGTGGCTGATTTCGTTTAGTATCAACTTCAGGAAACTAAGCGGCCATGGTATGGCAAACAGCCGAACGTTTTACACTTTCGTAGAACCAGAATAAAATTAGTGGCAACATAGTTAATAGATGTAGGCTGGCTATGAAACTCGACAAGTTTCTTTGTTTCATGTTTTTGTTCGCTTTTTTGGCCTTGACCCTGCACAAAACCCGACAAAAACACGCTTTTTTCGGCAGGATAACCAATCAAAAGCTTCGACTAATTTATTCGAAATTAATTTGCGAACCAAAAACAAAAGATTGTGCAGGATCACGGTCGGTTCAACATCTAATTGCGACTGTATTGTTCCTGCTTTTGAAATCCCAGGGTTTCATAACCAGTTCCTAGATTAATTATGGTTAATGTCACTTCTTCATTTTTCTTTCAACCTACTCGACATCTCTCTATATTCTAAGTTCAGTTATGTTGCATGGGTGTGCACGAATTTGTCAACGAAAAACAGCGATTTCATCATTTTCATAAACAATCTTTCTCAAAGCCGGCAGAAAAGGATTTGCTTCGTTCGTTTGGAGGAGCATTCCAGCAAACCCGCAGTCATTTAGCATGGTCTCAAAACTTGCCTGAACTTGGGCGGTGCATGAATTTCACTCAGTGTTGCAATGTACTCTGTCTTTGGTCGTGCATGACTACAGTACTCCTGCAATAAAGCAATAATACATTTGAAATGTGTGATCATATTTTATGGCTTTGACCAAACTTTCTTGGATTAATTAAAATAAGACTTGTAAATCACGCTAAAAGAAAGATTGTCTGACCTGTGCAAAGCCAATAAAGAACAATTGTTCGTTGTTGTACTTCAATCCCGGGAGAAGAAACTCTTCGTTCATGTGCCCTTTTAGCCAGTCGTGATATGCCTGTAGCAACAACAAAAACAAGAACAACAAAAACAAAAAACTGGCTTTCTGAAGTTGAGGAGGTTACAAACTTTAAGTACGTTCAAGGTGAAATATCATTCTTTATTCTGTTTTTTTTGTCCCAAAGGTGGGGGTGTAAACTTCTCTGGACCTCATTTGCCTCCAGTATATGAGCCATGTCCACATTTGTGGGAGATAGGTCCCTACCAAAACGCCATCCCTGTTTGCCGCAAGCACATAACTTTGGGTATTCCCAGTGAGTTACCCATCCACACTCAAAAGGATTTTACCTCATTAAACAGACTGGAACTTGTGTTCCCGGCTAGTCAGATACTGATTATTGGTAGCCTAATTTGTAACAGAATAATTTAAAGCTTTCATGAATTATTCATTTTAAAAGGGATGTCTTAAAACATAAAAAGGTAAAAACGAACGATAAAATCAGACGTTTCGGAGTAGCCACGACTCCATTTTCAAGGAAAATGTAAACAGATCATGCAAATTACAGCATTTAAAGCAATTTTTGGCGCGAAGAATTAACATATCAGGGTGGGAATCCGATTGTTCGTAAAGATTTGGCTTAGAGGCTCTTATAAGAAGCATTTCGTACACTAAACAGTCAAAGTTCCTTCTGCATTTCTTACGCACTTCGAAACGCTGTAGTAGATGAAACGCTAGAGATTCTTGCGAACAGAGCCTTCACGAACAATTGGTTCAATATAACATATGTAGCTACCAAATCAAAACTGTTCCAGTTTAATGGAACCATGTACGAATAGACTGATGGCGTGGCCATGGGATCCCCTCTTGGTCCCTTACTAACACTGAAATGTGTCATGCCCTCCATCGAAGACAACATTGAAGACAACATTACTTTAACTGCTGTAATTTGCATGATCTGTTTGCATCTTCCTTGAAAATGGAGTCATGATTACTCCAAAACCTCGGATTTTATCAGAATTAACTGATTAGAGTGTTATGTAAAGTGCTAGTTTTCTACCCCATATGAACCATGTGAGCGTTAGCCTTAAAAATGCAAATGGGCCCACACAAGGACAGAGAAAAACTCTGACCAGGGTGAGAATTGAGCCCACGACCTTCGAGTTAGATCACTGCTGCTCTACCGACTGAGCTACAAGGTCAGAAGGGAGCAGGACGTGGGAACTGAAGATGTTAAAGACGCGGCAATGAACATGTACAATTAAAACTCAAGAATACACGCATAAGAATCGAGGAATTCATTTTGTCACTCATCGGCTGCTCTGATGTGAATAATTGCGTTCGCCAATTTCTAAACACTGGTATCTTGTGCATTGGGTGAGCTTTAGCAATTTTTGTTTTTCGTTCGTCCGCTTTTTCAGCGCCGTCTTGAATTACGTTATCGGTACATTGATACGTCATATGCGCAAATGAGGATCGCGCACCTCGTGATTGTTTGTATGGAGTCAATTTGCACTAACACGCAAATTTTTGGCAAGGGACATTTCTTAGTAGTAAACTTTGAGGCAATTTGAACAACACCCAGATTTTCACAAATTCTGTTTTTGTAACGTCTTCACCTCCTTACTCCAAACTTTCCATTTTTAGCCAAATTCCACAAGCCTCACATATACTACTTTCGATGGACGTTCTTTACATAAACGCATCGTTTTCACGGCATCTTGCCTCGTCCAGTAAATTCCCTCAACGAACGCAGTTCGCAATCAACGCGGATTACTCCTAGATTTATGTCTCCTAAAGTTATGAATGGTCAGGATTCCGTTAAATATGAGTATTCGTTGAATATGGCGTCTACGAAAGGTAATCACACGTTAAAAGTATATCTCGATAGTCTCCTATCCAGATATCCACCCTGCCCGAAAGGGTTAACTTCCGTGAACGTTTGTCGTGAAAGCACCTCAAACTGAGGAATTTAAAGACCAGCATATACTGTAGTAGTTAATATCGACCAATGTCAAGCTGAATTTGGTGATTCACAAGTCTTTCTCTTGTACAAAGGAAAGGAAAGAAATTGAACTTTATTTAAGTGTCTAGAAACTGTTGTTAACTGAAATTAACAACTAACTCAAATCAAGCCAAATGTTGGTTTTTGAGGTTTTTGAAGTACCCAAAGAAAAACCTCTTGGTGCAGAGTAGACAACCAACAAACTCAACCCGCATATGACACCGAGTCTGGGAATCGAACCCGGGCAACATTGGGGGGAGGCGAGTGCTCTCACCACTGCGCTATCCCTGCATCCTCCTCATTTATATTTATGTACACGAAAGTAGTAATATATAGATTTAGCCAACTCTAAAAGCGGAGCTCCCTGGTTATTTATTCTTACTGCCTGTAGGGTTAGTGAAAATGAAAGGTTTCGAATTGTCCGCGTTTTGATGTTTCCGGTTGCTGCTTTAATAGTTAAATGATTTTCTTTGCTTTCTTCTGTAGAAAAATTCATTGCCTAAATAGTGAATTCCCAGGTACATTTTGCGCTAAAAACCAATATTGCATGAATCACGAAGTGATGAGTACGATATCGGTTTTTTGAGTAAAATTTACTTTGGAATTCACCAGCTTGGCAATGAATTTTTCTTGAACCGCATGAATTTTAAAAGAAAACAAGAACACCCTCAGCGAGCGAATGAAAAAGGAAATAAGCCATTTTAGAGTCAACTATCAATAACCAGCGAATAGGAATCACGCTAAAATTAGAAGCTATAAAAAAATTTTGTCAGTTCAAGGTCAAATAAGAGTTGTACTGATGTACTTTATTCCACGTTATCTCTGAAAACGAGATCATTCACATTTTGATGTATTTCATTGAAACACGCCAGCTTGGCTTGGAATAAGACGCTCCGTGAGCGCTCACTGGGTTACCTTTGGTACGTGTTACTCAAAAGTAGAAGGGACTTAGTTGGTGGTTCCAGTCAATTTTTTCAAGTCGGGGGTCATCCAGACCATTTAGATCATCCAGAAGCCAGCAGAGGCCCTTTGGCTCACACGTTCATACTACGAAACAAATCTTTTTTCTGAGGTTAAAAACCTGGGAACCCGCATATTAATCATTTGTCAGAAAGATAAAATTCCTGTCTTCTTTAGAAAAAAATAGGCACGCAATGCGTACATGTGGTAGTGCAGTAGCACATCACTTTATTCCATATTGTCAACTGAGCTGTGTTTTGTCTTCCAGGAGATTCAAGTTGTTTTTGCGTAATATGTGGCTCTAATAGTACACGATATTGTTTTGGTATTGTATATCATTGTACCGCCATGGTAGAAATCTTAGGTAAATGGCCCCCTGAGAATACATGTGGCTACTTGCAAAGTACTAAACCCAGAAAGATTGAAGAAAATAAAATTGATCATTTTCAGGTTCCCCCACAACTTCTTTTCACCACAAGTTTAAAGGGGCAGTGTCATGCGATGGCATGCGCAGTATTTTCACACGCACCGATTTTAAGAGACGTTTTTTTTTTTTTTTGCTTTTCTGTTTAATTCTAGGCTAATATCAATTATCGATGATTTGGAGTCCAAGAAATGAAATCGAACACAAATATGATGCCATGCTTGTTTTCTGCGTGAGCTGAAATCAGTGAAGTGTGCCCGGGAACACCGTAGGCGCTTCAAGCACTCACAAATAAAAAAAAAAATTCTCTGAGACTGAATCACTATTTATCCGGTTCCAGCTCAATGGCCGCCACGACTCGACATGGTAACATACGATCAAAACCCCTTCCAAACAACAAAATCAAAGAAAAAAGGAGCAAAGAACGACAACGACGACAACGGCAATATAGTGAATTTGTTTCTGAACGCCACAGGATATTTGGTTCTCTAAAGTGACCACGGATGGCTTTGATTGTGTAAGATATTCACACCCCACACACCCCACACACTCGAAAAAGTTGGCAAAATTTTTCATAAATTTTGGCAGCTGTCACGCATGCGCCACCGGTGACACTGCTTCTTTAAGCGTGCACTCTTAAGTGTCTGACAGCTTTGGAATACAAAAGTTCGGAGATGTTAACTCCTCTCCGGCGGGGTTAGTATCTGGATGGGTGACCTCAAAAATATACCACTTTGTAACAGAAGCATAGGACCGAAAAAGTTTTCGGGATGGTCGATCGAGAATAAACATTTTGCCATCAGCAACAAAACTTACGACATGAAAATAACATTAATTTTGAACCCCGGATATAAAAAGTTACCATCAGCGAAAAACATTTTGGGACATTTTTGCTTCGTTCAATTTTGTTATTGTAACTTTGGCTGCAGAAGTAAATCGCAAAATAGAAAGTGACATCGAATTCAGCGAGCGCCGTGATCAAGTTACCGCGGCGTGTTTACTCGCGAAACACTGAAGCATCTGTGTGAAATGATGGCAAGATACCGGGTTTTTTAATTTGTTTTTGTTAGTCTCCTTTTTCTTTCAAGTGTTATAAAGTTTGACAAGAAATGTGCGAATTCAACACAACGATCACAATCGCCCAACTCTTGAGGTTGACCATTGTTTCTGCAAAGTCAAAAATTTGCTATCCAAGACGAAGTTATTTATCACCAGGTAATTCCTTCGTTTTGGAAATAGCAGCTACTTTCTTATTCATGCTGATTTTGGGGCTTATTTTGTTGAAACTCAAGCACGCTTCCAAAAGTTCTGTTTATTTCCGTGACTTATGGGCTCCTTACACTGCACTACCGCAAATTTCTTAAGCTCGAAAATTACAGATGTTAAATTCTCAAAGGCTGGAAATCTCAGAAAAAGCCTTTTCCAGCGAAAAAAATTATTTAAACAAACAACATATTTGCTATTAGAGGCAAAAGACAATTGCGTGCGTGCAAGCAGGACGCGATCTGTGTCACAAAGTATATGCAATTAAATAAATTTCTGACAGTTGACATCAAACCTTTTTCTAACCTTGACCGTAAATAATGACGCACAAAAGAGACAACAAGCTTTCATTCAGATAATTCTTCACTGTCACATTTCCAAATTTTTTTTACCTCTGCAGAGTTGAGTGCAAAATAAATGTAAATTGCCAGACAACTTGGATGCGACTTCAGTAAAGATGATTCATTCAAGGCGTTCGATTCCTTCAATGGTTGTTCAATCCATAAGAAAATTGCCATTTGACTTCAGTGTTTTATATAATACCAAGTTAGTAAAATATTAGAAACAAAGCTCACTTGATATCATTACAGAGACTAACACAGACTAACACATACCGTGCATTTTACCTTTCGACACACCCATCCGAAAAATTGGTTTTTGCCCTGAGCGGGACTCGAACTCATGTCTCCCTGATTACTAGTCGGGCATGCTAAGCCACTACACCATCAAGGCCACCACGCTTGCAACGCAGCAGATTAATGGGGCGACTTAGCAGCGTGGGGATCCCTAGGGCCCAACTTTTCTTCACTTGAGTGTATATCCTCGCCTCTATAACCCCAGACAGGGCTTAGAACACATGAAAGTGAAAGTGAGAGATTTCGAGGCAATGAAAGGCATAGACTACATTACAGAGACTAACACAGACTAACACATACCGTGCATTTTAAATGTAAAATGCACGGTATGTGTTAGTCTGTGTTAGTCTCTGTAATGTAGTCTATGCCTTTCATTGCCTCGAAATCTCTCACTTTCACTTTCACTTGATATCAAACGGCGAAAAATGAAATTGTTGTCGAAGACCATTAATCGTCGCTTTAAAGATTCCAGATTTTTTTTTTTCATCGCCTGTCTTGTTCATCCAATTGACGTTCGATTCGTGAGCTCCATGAGGGTATATTTTGTTTAAAGATCAACTAAAACGCCATTCGCGTTACAATGACTTTCGATACCATTGCAGGTTAATTAAATGTTCTCCTGTGTGCACCAGAGAAATCTGCGCATTACCCCAAACCCCTGAAACCTAACAAAATACGCAAAGAAGACTCTATGCACAAAGACACCACTTTGCAGGGAATTGACAGTCAAGACTTTTACCGACGCGGAAAAAAAATAAAAATAAAAATTAACAAACGACGAAATATTACTCATTTTCCGACTGGGATTGCCATACTGGCAACCCAGTAACAAGAATCGGCAAAATACGGCAATGCAACCAAGAAAGGACGAACTCCAAACAAGATCCGCTTCAACGCTTAAATAACAATTAGGTGCTATAAACCAACTTCTGAAAACACAAGCCTGTGAAATTTCCCCCTAATTTTACCAGAGCAAAATTTTCTTGTCACTGTCGAGGCACATTGAAAACCATTTGGGCAAACGATCAAAAAAGGCAGTTGTTCGCTCGCTTTTTAGTCCAAAACAAACAAACAAATCAACTTTTTCTTTATGTCCCAAAGAGTACAGATAATTGTTATTTAATTCCAGTTGACAATAAAAATTCGATTTTCATTCCTGAACAAAGGAAAAACCGATTCAACCATTTTTTGAAAATAACAAACGGTTAAGCGCCCAAGGAAAGAATTTGTGGAGTAAATTCTTCCAACAAGTATGAGCTATTACTGGTATTCTGTTTTGTCGTTGTCGTTCTCTTTCGCTCTCCTTTCGTTTCTGTTTTAGTCATAGGTCCTCCAGGCATCATACAACCTTATCAGAGCTTCTAAAGATATGCCAAAATTTGCAATTCAGAGAAAAAACCTGCTCTAAGCAAATTAAAAATAAACACTCAGCTTTAAGTTTATATCCCTCCGATGCTTGACTTGAATAACTGCGTAGCCACCAGTGTGGACCACAGCTATCATGATATGTCAAACTGGATTGAAACCAGCGAAAAATTCAGAAATAAAACATTTTCCATCTTCCACCTGAACACGAAAAGCGTTGACTGTGTTAGAACTATAGTAGACGTAGTATGGCCGTGTAGCCGCGTCGAGTCACAGAAAGCGCGCGAAAAATGAAGCCTCGCTTATGCCTAGGTGAGTTAAATCCAATCGAAAATCAGTACCTGGTCAGTGGTCAACTTAGAAAAACAGCTGATCTCGGTGAGCTCTAAGATTGAGCTCGCGATATGGTCACGTGATACTGGTCAGCAGATACCTCGTTTTGACATTTGACAAGTGTCAATAGCCCTTTTCAGGGTTAGTTTTTACTCGTGGATATTATCCACGAATTTTGGGATGAATCTGTATGCAAATTTGTCACTCCTGCGTAACCGGAAGTTTGACCTAATTAGCCAATCAGGATGGATAGCAAACGAATCACAACACAGCTTGGAAAGTGTGGCTTTTGCACTAAATGTTTGAGCACTTTCCGCTGCATTTTAATGGAAGCAAGAGACTGAAGAAGTGAGAAAATGTCGTTCTTCGAAGGTGAAGCAAAAGATTCTGAACAAGTACACATTGGTGCGATTAATTGGGCAGCGCCTTTCCTTCATCAACGCGCTGACTTAAATGTCGAAATCGAGTCGACCGACATATGGTGAGAAGAGTGAGAAGACAGTCTCTGTCGATCCGCTAAGCTCAAGGGGGATTAACAAATTCCATTCGGAAGAAGACTTCCATGTAGAGAGTGACATCGAAGCTATCACGAAGTTTAGCAAGCCATGAGTCACCAAAGCCATGTGAATCCAACTTGAACAACATGACTGACATGACAAACAGTGAAAAAACCAAGCAACCCATGCTTCCAGACGCTAGTACTTGTGTGGCGGACCAGAATGACGAACTGTCGAAAGACTCGGTCATTGATTATGTAAGGAAAACTGATGGGGAATTTGTACCGATCTCCAGATAGATGCTCTAGCTGCATCTCTATCTCCGATAGAACAAATATAAACATGCTCCTCGGAACAGAGACCCATCCAGAATTCCTTACAAGAAAACGTCGAGCTCGTCTGAGTTGAGAAAGTATTTATCTCTTGCTTTTCCAAAATATATTGCAGTAAAAATGTCTAGACCGGCAGGTACAAAACGCAGGTCACAGGTCATTGTTTTACCTATACAGAAAGTATCCTAACATTCACAAAAGCTAACCTTAGGAGTAAAAACTTTCTTTAGACCTAATTAGGCCTAAGGTTAGCTTTTATGAATGTTTAGGATACTTTCTAGGTAAAACAATGACCTGTGACCTGTGTTTTGTACCTGCCGTGTCTAGACCTAGACCACAACTCAGACGTAAGAAATCTTCGAAAGTAGGAGATTCTAATTGTTGTCTTTATCTTATTACCCGAAGGACCGCTAAACATAATATAGACTTGTCAGTACTATTGTGTATTCAAGATCAATCTGTCACTAAGCGTTCAACAAAATTGAACCAACAAAAAATGCAAAAAGGTAATCCGACATGGTTCTGCTCATTTTCTGCAGCAGAAACGAGTTGATCGCATTGTTTGAAAATCCTTGGTAGGCCCCAATCCTCTCGCGGCTACAAAAGAGCCTGCTTGCAGGCGAGCCATTATCACAATGACTAGTGCCTAAAGGAAACTTCAGTCTGCCAATTTCAAACAATCGCGGTAACTTTCATATCCACGAGTGGCGACAGTAGCACTTTGATTCTCATTTGCATTACAATATAATCTAGCATGTATGTGAGGCAATTTCGGGCTATTTTGTAGTTTTAACCCGAAATCGCCTCGCATCCACGTTAGATTACATTGTAATGCAAATGAGAAAAACTAACCGTGAAAAGGGTCTATTGATCAATACATGGACGTCCAGTGCTGTTAACTACAATATGCTGGTTACATTGGCATACATGGAGGGGTGGACGTACGGACGTTCGGTTACGTCATGGCTATAAAACCAAAGTTTATCACATCGATGGGTTACCATATTTTCTTTACTATGGTGCTCCGCGCGCGCGGGCATTCGGAGGGTTCTCAGCTGAGCGCGCGCACGTAAGCCACACAAGCAATTCTAAAAGCTGCTCGCGTCAGCTCACGATTTAAAGTGAGTCACCAAAAATAAACAAATACCGCTAATTTTGCCCAATTTTCTTCTGATTCCTATACATAAATAGACATCTCCTATCCACGAAAACAACGAATATTGTACACACACGGTTTAATGGTCACTTAAATTTGCTTGGGTTGGCCTGTAGCTTCACTCGCGCGTGCACTCGAATGAGTGGGTAACGCATGCGTAAATGCCGATCTTGTAACCCCCTCATTTTTCCCATTTGCAACTTTACTCGCTTATATCTCTGCTTCCGGACGGTGAATGTTTTTCCTTTTTTGCGTGTAAGCTTAGATTAATTTAAAACGTTTGTCTCTCAAATTTAAAAAAAAGTCTGTAGGTGAAAAAAGAAATTAGCGCCACATTTCAAAAAAACATAATTCTGAAAAACTGATCTACAGATTTTGTTGAATTTTAAATATTTTAGAGATTATTTCTAAAGTATCTAGTAACGCTGAATGGGAAGATTTCACCGTCCCGTTTTTTCAAAAAAGACAGTATAAATTTATTTTAAGGCTCCAAGAAATGCGTTATATCGTTGCCATGGTAACGTTACTTGGGAGGAAAATGTAATGTGAGAAATCTATGATGGGTACTTAACACCCTGGCCAAATTTTGTCTTGATATGATTACCCTAATTGTATCTAAAAACAGAATATGTTTATTTGTTTGAAAAAAGGAGAAACTATTTCGAGCCTCCTTAAAGGAGAACTGAAGGCCAAAATCAGCAATTTTTCCAACATTTTTTTGGAAAGCCTAAAATAAGTAAAGTTTAGTTTGTGGAGTTATTTCTTCTCGTTTCTTGTTTTTTGTGAGAAAATTATGTTCGAAGTTGGGCTTTTCCCGCTTTTTGGCCTTTTCAGTGCGGGCTCAAAAACTAAATCAGCAGCCTGTTGTGACGCATAAGGCGGGGAACAGAGATCTGGTAATCAAGAGCTGTTTCTTCGCGGACTCAGTATTCACGACAAACATCAGTCTAAGCACTGCTTCTATATGGGGCGTTCTCGCATGAATTCCCCATATTATACGTCATAAACTGCAAAAATCACCGCTGACTCCTCCATTCTACGCCGCAATGCTGATGGCCCAAAATCGGAATAAAAACATTTTTTTTAGGTGGAAAAACGACGGACATGCCAGAAAAAAAGTTGAAAACATAATTGTGCATGGTCTAAAGAGTAAATAAAAAATGCTTATTTTTTGGCCTTCAGTTCCCCTTTAAAGTAGACTCGTTTGAAATGATCAGCTTGTCAGCCTCGATGTCACTGTTACTTGATTCCTTTTCTGTTCTTCCATCTTTCTAGGTTTAGTATTTTACTAGTAACCACATGTCCCTTCAGGGGTTATTTACGCTGTGTGGTTATTTTGGTGAAAGTTATTTTGACCCAGACTTACCTTATTTTAAATCAAACAGATCGCACTTACTTATGATTCAGAGTCTAGCCAAGGGCAAAGTATTTCAATGCTATCACAAGAGTCAGTCTGCATAGTACTCGACGCTTATTGAAACCTTCTCAAGAAGTAAATGCTTGTATCCTTAAACTTCGGTTCTATAGGGATTGCTTCTTTCCCTACCCTTCCCCTTTGCTTCCAAAGCGCCTGTCGAACCCACTTCAATAATCCGAGATTACTGCTAGTAGAAGCTGCTAATCAACTAATTTTAAACCGGCCAGGCAATCAGAATGCGCAGAAATCACCTTCTCAGTTGCGTAGTAAATGTGAGAACACCTTTTTACACATTAGATACGGCAAGCCGAAGGAGCTACTTACATAATATGAGAGTTTGGTTCCTCCATTGTCTGCAATGTTCTCTCCGAGGGTAACTTTGCCGCTAATCTTTACCAGAAGAAAACATACGTAAACTGGCATCACTGACGACTATGAAAACGAATTAAGTATTTCACCGACTAGGCAAAAACAGTTCAGCAATCTTCTTCGTATAAAGCTTTGCGTTGAACGCAGGTCTGAAACAAGACGTTATCTTACCGGATATTTCCCTTGAACCTTAAATTTAGAATATTGTTTTTCAATACACTCTGATCTCTTCTTAAATTCCGCTAATGATGACTTGCTCCACCATTCTTTGACAATGTCTCCATTTTTGTCAAATTTTCGTCCTGAAATAATAAACATCTTTTTAATCAAGGTAAGGGGGTCAGGAGACACCGCCGGCAATATTAAGCAAGATTATTGCTCATTCCTTCTAGTCTCATATGCTGGTTAACGCCAGAGAGTCATTTTCCATTCTTAGATTTGAGTTCAAAAGTAACGTGTTACTGAAATTATTCTGTTTACTGTTTAAAACCAAAAGGGGAAAAGCAGCTGTCTTAATATCATCAACTGAAAACTCTATAAAACTCTGTTCATGGTTTTATTAATTAGCGTGTTTTATGTACTTACCAGTATTATCAAATCCATGAGTCATTTCATGTCCTATGATGGATCCAAGAGCACCGTAACTTAAGGATCTTTAGCCGGAAATTAAAAGAAAATAGCAAAGGAAACATCTCATTCAGTGACCTTAACGAACGGAATTTAGGAAATTAATTAGATGAGAGGAGAAGGGTGTGAAAATGCAACGACAATGAAAAGAGATTACGGTTAAATTATCCAAAACACTAGCTCATCTTTGTTTTTTAGACCTACATGTATTTGTGTCGCTAAGTACAAATTTATAAAGTGTTCCTGGCATACGAACAGAAAACGTAACAGATAATTGAGGATTATAACAAACTCTATAATGACTTAAAATCATTAAAAAACGTTAAGCTTGTAATTTTCTGTCCAGCTCAAGTCAGATGAATGAGTGAACATGAACAATACAATTACCAAACATGCATTTCACTGAGCTCTTGCTGGGTTGTGCTTTTTATCCTACTGAGTCGTAAACTATGAAGCAAAAACGCTTTCGCATTAAAAGGGGACGTACAGGGAAACCACCTTCCACTTAGGAGATTTTAATAATAATAATGATGATAATGATAATGATAATGATAGTGATAGTGATAGTGATAGTGATAGTGATAATGATAATGATAATGATAATGATAATGATAATGATAATAATAATAAATTTTTATAGCGCCACTTCCCAGTGGTTCAATGGCGCTTTACAAAAATTAATGAAGAAGTAAAATTAACTAACCCTAACGATAAATAAATAAGAAGTCTAGAAGTCCTAACTAAAAGCTTATTTGAATAACCAAGTCTTAAGTTTAGATTTAAAAGTTGACTCATGTACACATGTTCGTAATTCGTAATACACATTTTCGTAAAAATTGTTCCATATGGTCGAAGCGGCAACTGTATAGGAGCGACCACCATTTAAGCAATAGAGGACGTTTTCCGTGTTTCCATAGCCTCATCTAAACACAAGGGGGAGTTGGGAGAATTCGAGACAGTTATATAAACCCGAGACGCAGTCGAGGGTTTGCATTACTGTCGAGAATTCTCCCAACTTCCCCGCGTCTTTAGATGAGGTTATGGAAGCACCGGAAAGAGTCCTCTGTTGCTATATAAAATATTTCTTAAGGATAATTCGATAAATGAAGGAAAGAAATGAAGGAAACGTCTTGATTGATTCTATTCGCGCAAAACTCTTTGTTTAAGAACATTCCATCACATATATTTTTTTCTTTTAGTATTTAAGAATTGCTGCCTGTAAGGATCGAGAATCGTCCGTCAACGACCATTTTGGCGGATAGCTCATATTTTGCCCAAAGATACCCTTTAGTGAACTACTTTCAAATCACATTTAAAGGTTCCAGCGATTCGTATTTTTTTAGAAATTTGCGAAAATTTGAAAACGCGGTTAAAGTGCGGTTTTCTGTTTGACAAATTGTCCAAAATTTGCTGTGAGAACCAAGCAACGGTGAAGTCTTAAAATGAATTCAATTGGCACCAACCTTGACACAAAATAAGAACCACCATTCTTGTTTATTTCTACTTCGATACTTTTGAGCGAAATGTTAAAATTGTGATTTTCTAAGCTCTTTAAAGAACATCCTCAAAGACCGCATAACATGGCGGCGGAAAATTGGTGATATTTGACGCGATAAAAATGTACCTGGTACCTCATTCTTAAATTCTTTTACTTCATATTCTTCAAATATTGCTATTATTCATTTTCTTTGTGAAGTTTTTTGCTCGAACTCGGAACGCTTCCCTCCGAAAATATCAGAAATGTTTGTAACCTGAGCGAGATAAATGACGCGAAATTTGAGCGCAAACCGATGCTAATTATTCATGTAGAATCGTCGAACTGACTAATTTTCGGCTTGTAGCTTGGAAAACTTTTAAAAATGCGAAGTTATCCTTCAAAAGTATTAAAAGTGACTGAAAATTGTATTTGAGGGCAAAAATCCGCAAGTGAACTATATATCACTCAATTCAAACACATTTTAATTCCTACTGGTTTATGCAAGTGACTTTTCTATCACGATTTCAAAACTGAAATTAATACGATATTAAATATGTTCAGTTTTCTATCAAAAGAGATCGTGATTCACACGACAAGTTAATATTTTTAGGTGCAAGAAATGCGGTGAATTGTTTTACTGGCTTATCGGCAGGAATCTCGTAAAAGTTATAGGGATGATCAAAACACATGGGAGACCAAACAGGTAGGAGTGAAAAAAGGGTAATTGAGGAAAAAGAAAATCTGGTTACGCACATGTATTAAAATAAAATGAGCAGTAACCGACGAGTGGACGCGAATCAGCCCTTCAGTATCCCTGAGCGGTTTTGAAGATTTGGAGTTCGCTGTTTACTGTGCCTCTCAATAGAAGGACAAGGGTGTAAGCTAATTTTTTGAACGGCTCCAGCGCCCGCCGATTTTTCCTCAGAAAATCGCATCACTCCGCTTTGAAA
>NC_090872.1:41382823-41390323 GCF_036669935.1 Montipora foliosa
AGTGTCCAAGACAAGAATTTTTTGGAGTAACTTCTTCCATCAAGTTTGAGCTATCATTGGTAAACTGTTTTGTCGTTCTCGTTCTCTTTCTCTGTTCTTTCACTTCTGCGACTTTATCAAAATTAAAAATCTTCTAGAGCTATGCCAAAAAGTAGCTCTAACCAAACTAAAAATAAACACTCAGCTTTAAGTTTATATCCTTCCGGTGCTTGACTTGAAGAACTACCTAGCCACCGGTGTGTTCCTGACCACACCTATGTATGTCAAACCTGGATTGAAACCGGCGAAAAATGCAGGAAAAATATTTTCCAAACCGTTTTCCACTTGAGCACGAAAAGGGTCGTCTGTTAAGAGCTTTGACATAGTATGGCCGTGTAGCCAAGTCGGGCCACAGAAAGCGCGTGAAAAATGTTTAGCAGTTAATCAGTCTTGAACCTGCGATCCAATCGAAAACCAGGGCCTGGTCAGCAGTCAAAAAACTCGATTAGCACTAAACTTGATCCCGCGATATGGGCACGTGATACTGGTCAGCGGATGCCTTGTTTTGACAGGTGTCAATTGGACTTCCAATATCAAAGATGTACGCTGTAAACTATAGTATGGCCTTGATATGGTCAGGTGATACTGGTCACCTCGGCATGCACGGAGCGGTGAACGGATGTACGGTAGTACGGTTACCAAACACCGTACCAAAACCAAATTATATTTCGTCATTGGACTACGTCACTAAGGAGTCATGTGGGATATGCGCACGCAGATTGATTGTTCAGTTGCCCACGTAGTTTTTGAGTGTCGGTCGAAATTTTTAGAAGCATGGCGAGAAACTTCGATTTGGATGAAATCCTGCCGTCTAACGGAGATGAAACATCTTTGTTGGATGACCATCCTGGAGATCGAGATAACGAGGAAGAGATGCCAAAAGTGTCAAAGAATTTAAGCCAAGTTCTAAGGAACATGTCTGCATCGATGTTGTCTATGGAGAAATCGTTTAAGCGAATAAGGCGGGACGACCTGTCTGAAGCATAGGAACCGGTAAAGAAACGACGCAAAGGAACCGGTAAAGAAACGACGCAAAAGCTGTACGGAACATGGAAGGGATGCTGAAAGCGATCTTAGTGACGGCGAAACGTTCCTGAAAACAACAGAACCCTGGGTCGAGACGGCCACAGAGGGGTGAAATTAGCGTGTCAGATGCTCGACACGAGCATGACACTTTACTGACCGAAATCTCTGAAGATTTCGATCAAGACGAGGGTATTGGTCCGAATATTAATCAGCAACTTGATGACATTATCAACAATTTTGGTCTGCTAAACTTAGCAAACCAAAAATGAAAGAAAAAATACATTCGACCAGGAAACTGCGACAAGCTGATTGTTCCTCGTGTTAACACGGCGATTTGGGACAAACTAGACAACAAAACCAGACAACAGGACCTTCGCGCCCCGTTAATACAATAGTCAATGGCAAACGTCGGAGCTATTTTGGCTCTGTGTACAGAAACGCTAGTGCAATTGAGGAAGAAAAAACTGCTGGAGGTTGATAAGCTAGTAAAACTAAATAAAAATGCGTTGGCACTCCTAGGCCACACCTCGTGTGAGCTATAGTTGCGGCGTCGTGACGCCATAAAACCCACTTTGCTCAACAGCAGTTTTTGTGCCTCGTTCGCCCTGTAGCGTCGCTATTGTTTGGCGATAATTTGCAATCGAGATTAAACGACATTTGGGCCTCGAATTAGATAAGTGAAACCACTTTTCCTGAACGACATAACCAAAGGAAATCAGGCCTCTTCTCTAATAAAAACAATGCTGTCTCGGATAACAGACCTGCCAAAATCATTCCCCCAGTTGAAGACAAATTCACAAAAGAGGGGAAATCAGGGGAATGAGTGGCAGTAAATACAGCAGATGAATCGATTTTTAAAACTTTACAGGTAAGCAATTTAGCCGAGAATATGCCGAATGTGATAAATTACTTTGAAGACATACATACTACATTGAAGACAGCTTCGTTCAAAGCTGGCCAGTTGTGACGTAGACTGTGCGAGTGCCGCAAAAGAACTTCTGACGTGGAAGTCTTGCGCACAGTTGCTGTGTAGAAAATTGAGTTCCGCGCCGCGTCAGAAATTTTTCAAGGCAAATAACTTTTCAGCGCAGGAAAATAGTGTTATTGCGCATTTATTGGCGAAAGAAGTTATTGTTGAGTCTGTTTCGGAGCAGGGTGATTTTATCTCCCTCATATTTCTTCGGCCCAAAGCAGATGGGTCACACAGACTAATCCTGAATCCGAAAAGTTTAAATGAGAATGTGGTATATAGGCATTTGGATTCAAGATTGATTCAATTTGGACTGCTGTTAGCTTAATGAAACCAACTGCTACATGGCATCCGTGGATTTAAAGGATGCAAATTACTCAGTTCGGGTGTCACCAGAACATTAAAAATATCTAAAATTTCTTTGGAATGCCTTCCTAATGGTTTGGCATTCTGCCCCCGAAAATTTACGAAACCGATGAAGCTAGAGTTTTCCTCATTGAGACAACAAGGTCGTGTGTCATCTCCTTATATTGATGACTCGTTTTTAATGGGAAGCGATTATACAGAATGTGCCTCTAATGTTATTGTAGCTTAGGCGATCCCCATAGGAACCCCCCTTAGGAACAATTGCAGTCACATGACGATGGTGCAATAAGAGTGTGCTGAGTGTTATCAGTGATTAAAGAAACCAACATGTTTTATTGTGGAATTGTGGCGTTACACTGGTGGCAGCGGTAAACAAAACGAACTTTACGCATCCCTGTGATAAATGGAGATATTGTGATGGTTTATGCGAGCGAATATCATCGTTTTGTGTGGTTCTGTGTGGAAATTTTGCTTGTTTGTTTGCTCGCGTGGTTTCGAGGGTCTTCAGTGGCGGAAAAATCAATCGTGCACGAGGATTCAGGATTCAAAGGGATGAGTTATTCGACGCCAGCTAACCCTTTTAAGCCGGAGAACCCGTTTACACCAGCGTCTGATTCACCTGTCAGTAAATTATTCTAGTTAAAGTCGCCGATTTCACTCTGCGAACCCGTTCGCATCCCAGAACGAATTGGATAATTTTCCAACTGATTTACACACCACCGGAAGTTTCTCAAACCTGTTAAGAATCCTAAGGATTATGATGGTACTCAGTCGTTACGAGATTATTTGAAACACTTTGAGCGTTGCTCTGTTGTTAATTGTTGGAGCAAAGAAGAAGCTGCAGTTTTCTTGGCCGCAAGCCTTCGCGGCGAAGCTCAAAAGGTGCTAAATGGCATATCCGATAGCGACTGTAGAAATTACGCGAAGATTGTTGACAAACTGGAGCTTCGGTTTGGTGTTGAAAAGCAGCGCGAGTTACACCAGGCCCATTTGCACAACCGTCGCCAACAAGAAAATGAAAGTGCTTATCAGGATTTGTCCCCTGTCACTCAGGAAAGATTTGCCGTCCAGCATTTCATCGATGCTATCAGAGATGAAGACGACAGGCTTCGACTACGCAGAGACAAACCACGCACTATGGAGGAAGCCCTGTCGTTGGTCTGTGAACTTAAAACATTTCGTCTCTTGAATAGAGATCGGCCAAGGAGCTCTCCAAAAGCTTGCTCTATCGATGAAGTTCAAAGCGAGCCTGATTTGTTTCAAGCTCACTTTGAAATGTTACGGTCTGACCTTCAAGCGCAACAACAACGTCAGGAGACTCAGGAAGTTGTTCTCCATCAGATAGTTCAGCAGATACAGCAGCTCTCCCAGTCAATGTCTGTGAACACCTCTGGAAGACAGCGACGCCCACCTGCCCCACGTTATTTCAGTCGAAATGGTCCATGCTGGGATTGCAAGGAATTTGACCATTACCGTCGTAACTGCCTAGCACGCAAGTTACATGAACAAGATAATTTGGACTCGGGAAACGCCAGCAGGGTGTCACCCAAGGGCCAGGGGATGCCTAAGTGAGAGTGATGTTGGCCCCACTACTGTACCTAAGCAGGATATGACTTACTCCAATGTGCCGATGAAAGCTAGGTCACAAGTTGGTAAAAAAGTGCAAGGTCTTTATTTGCCAGGTTTTACTGGTGGAACTCGTGTTATGTGGTTGATAGAAACTGGTGCTGCTCGTTTAATTTTGTCGTTCAAGACTTATAATTCTTTACCTGCTTGTGCCAAGTTCAGTTTGCGTTAAGCTAATACTGTGATTGCATTTGCTGATGGTCAGCAAGCAAAAAGTCATGGTCTGTGACATGTTCTGGTGCACCTGGTTACTAAAGAGTTTCATATGCATGTGATTGTGGCTGAGGTTGAAGATGAACGCATTCTGGGCATGAAACTTGTCCTTGTGGTCACAAATTGATTCGCATATCGACATTGTAGAAAACCTAGTGTCAATTAATGGAGAAGGGTTTGAGTGTTCTGATTTCAAGAACCAGCCCCTTACTCAAGATGTATCCTACGACGGTAAACAATTATTGAACCTATAGCTAACACTGAGGTGATTGTTCCAGTCACCGTTTACAAGCGTTCTAGTAACTTAAATCCAAAGGCATCTCCATTAGGCGTGCGATTGCTAGAGTCTTGCCTCACCTCATATTTGCACCAAAAGGGCCTCCATGTTGCAAGGACTCTGGTAGATGTTAAAGAGGACAGAGAGGTCCCTTTACGTGTTATCAATGTTTCCCTGTGGTTGCCCTGGCTAAGCCAGTTGTTGATGTCACTTTACTGGAACTTTATGAGGAGAATAACGAGAGTGTTGTGGGCCAAGCCAGTAGCATGTATCACACGAACAAGCTGAAGGAACTCTACCAGAAGCCCCACAGGAACTTCTTGGAAGGAGCACTGAGCATTTGACTGTCAGTGAAACTGAGGGACTGCACGAGTTACTGTACAATTACCAACATGTGTTTTCCTTCTTCGACGCGAGCACAGAATTGAAACAGGCAGTGTGCCCTCAATCTGACAACAGCCCTGGCGCACCTCTCCATGGAAACATGATGAAATTGAACGACAAGTAACTGATCTCTTGCGGGAAGGGAAGGTGAAAGAATCATCAAGCCCTTGGTCCTCCCCAGTTGTGCTGATGACTAAGAAGGACGGTAGCCAGAGGTTGTATATTGACTACCGCCGGTTAAATGCATCAACGGTAAAGGATTCCTTTCCCATACCGCGAGTTGATGATTCACTCGCTGCTCTAAGCGGCTCGAGATGGTTTTCCAGGTTGGATCTTGGACCCCGGTTACTGGCAAGTGGCAATGGACGCGAACACCTAAGAAAAGGCAGCATTTGTTACCCCAAGCGGCTTGTATGAATGGAACGTGATGCCATTCGGGCTTTGTAACGCGCCAAGTACATTTGCCAGATTGATGGAACTTGTCTTGAAGGGTCTACATTGAAAATCTGTTCGATTTTCCTTGATGATGTGATTGTCATGGGGTGTACATTTGAGGATTACTTAGAACGGCTGAAACAAGTGTTTGAGTTACTGACCCGGGCGGGACTAAAGCTTAAGCCGAGGAAGAAACTTCTTCCAGAAACAAGTTTCGTATCTGGGACATGTGGTCACAGAAGAAGGCATCGGCCCAGACCCTGGAAAGATCGAACAAGTTCGCACATAGCCCATTCCAGAAAGCAGCACAGAGGTCAAAGGCTTCCTTGGACTTGCTTCCTATTACCGTCGGTTTGTCCCTGATTTCTCAACCATAGCTCAACCGCTGTACAAGTTAACAGAAGCAAAGACAGAATTTGTTTGGACTGAGGAATGTCAGCTGGCTTTCGACAGCCTGAAGATTTCGCTTACGTCCTCTGGAGTCCTGGCCTACCCGACAAGAGAGGGTAATTTTGTGCTAGACACCGATACATCAGACTATGGAATTGGTGCAGTGTTATTACTTCTTCAAAACGGGATGGAAAGACCTATTGCATTTGCAAGTCGAAGATTGTCCAAGTCTGAAAGGAACTATTGTGTGACTCGACGTGAGCTTTTGGCAATTGTAGAGCTTGTCAAACAACATCGGCATTACCTGCAAGGTAAAAGATTCTGCATTCGAACTGATCATTCCCCCTTGCGCTCTGTCATTAAAGCTAAGGACCCGGAAGGACAACTAGCACGTTGGATTGAATCCTTAAGTACGTTTGACCTTGAGATCCAGTATCGACCGGAACAACGACACCAGAATGCTGATGCACTTTCTCGTCGACCCTGCGATGACCGTTGCAGGTGGTGTAAGGGTTGGAATCTCAGAAACAAGTGTCCTTTGTTCATGCGGGTGTCCAGACAGCAATGCATGCCCCTTACCGGGAGAGTGGGCAACCAGCGGAATGTAAACGTTCTGTTTTTGAGCGTTGTGCCACGGTCAGGTTGGAACCAACATAGACTTTCCAGTTCTTGAGGGAACAGCAGGAGGCAGATCCTGATGTTTAAGTCATCATTGGATGGAAGGAAGCCAGTGAAAGGAAGCCATCGCGGGAAAAGGTGTCGCCTCAGAGCCGTGCTGTAAAGTCCTTGTGGTCACAATGGGACCGGCTGCTCTTCAGAAAACGTGTTCTTTGTCGCAAATGGGACAATGACATTGGATATCAGACGAACAACCAGATTGTTCTTCCCGTCATTCTCCGACAGACTGCCTTTGAAGCTCATCGTAGCCACACGACTGCAAGTCATCGTGGTGTGCGAAAGACCATAAACGTTCGTCAGTCTCGTTATTATTGGCCAGGACTTACATCAGCAGTTCATTGATTGGTCGCCACTTGCCATGTTTACGGATCAAAGAAAACGTGGGGAAAAAGGCGTCGCGCTCTTTTAAAACAGTATGTGGTAGGAGCTCCAATGGAACGCCTTGCGATTGACATTCTTGGTCCACTGCTAGAAACTCCACGAAAGAACAAGTTTATACTGGTGGTTAGTAATTGCTTCACCAAATGGACTGAGAGCTTCCTGTATACCAAACCCGGAGGCCACTACTGTTGCTGAGAAGTTGGTGAGCGAGTTCATTTGTCGCTTTGGCGTCCCCCGTGAACTCCATAGCGGCCAAGGAACTAACTTTGAATCAAAGGTCTTTGCTGAAATTTAGTTAGACATCGAGAAAACTCGCACAGGTGGAACGCTTCAATAGCACCCTCGTTGAAATGTTGCGTGGGAAGATCAGGGAAGATCAGAAGCACTGGGATCTTCAGCTGCCAACTTGCATGATGACCTATCCAGGTGCTGTTTATGAGTCAACAGGGGTTTTGCCTAATCTGTTAATGCTGGATAGAGAACTGGAAGTTCCTTTGGATGCCATAGCCGAGGCACCTCCCGATGCACCACCACTCAAGGATGACTACACCCAAGCGGTTCAAAAGAGATTGGCCAGTGCTCATGATTTGGCTAGACGACATTTGAGCAAGGCGGCCATGCGCCAGAAACGGAGCTATGACAAACGCCTTGCTGGCAGACCATTTTTTGTTGGTGATTCTGTTTGGCTGCACAATGTTTGGAGAAAGAAAGGGAT
>NC_090872.1:41400323-41405323 GCF_036669935.1 Montipora foliosa
AAATGTTTAAAAAATTTGCTTAAAAAATTTGCTTAAAAAATTGTAAAAAATACTTGATCTTGCGGAGCCTTTGAGATCTAGCTCCTCGGCAGTGAGAGCGGAGCTCGAGCCAGGGATGGAGGAGCGATAAAAATCTCGATCGATCTTGGCGGGAAGAGCAGTAAAGCGTGGTGCGATGGATCGATATTAATATGAAAACATTAATAGAAAACAAAATTGAAAACAAATACCGCACACAAATAGTTTATACAAAATTTGATTCAAATACTGTATAAAGCATTCTTTGATTTAATATATTAGTTGTTTGCAAAATTTGTTTTCGAAACCTGTTTTTAGAATCTGTAACAAAGTGAAAAAAAATTATGAGTAAAGTATACGAGTAAAGTTTGTCCGTAAAGTTAAAATGCGTTTAAACATTGTCATAATCAAATGGAACAGGAAAGAATCATAAGTTTAGTAAGGACATCAGCGAACTGAACTTTTGAATTTTGTGTAGAGGTGATGCATAAAGTGTGTTTAAAATATTATATCATATTATATCATGAATTGCACAATTGAACTACATGATGAATTAAGTCAAACAACTTATACAAATTGTCAATTTTGCAAACATCAAATATCTGATTATTATACAGACAAACAAAGTAATTGTTGTGAACAACCTGATATAACCGAAGATGATAACCGTTTACAATGCATTAAATGTGGTCAAATTGGTAATGAGCTGTTTAAAGATAATTACATTGATGTTTATGAAAATATGTATAAGATAAGGAAAAAATCAGTTTATGTCAGAAAATATCATATTATTAATGTTCTTGATGAATTCAGCCTTTATAATAAAAAACCCCATTCCAACATTTGTTTTTAATAATGTTTTGAAAATATTTGATAAGATAAACAAAATATTGCCACAGATTAATGAACAACGTAAACGAATTATTTCTGTTAAATATACTATTCATCGCTTGTTTATTGAATGGGGGATTGATTTCGAAATTAAAGTCACTAAATCAAACAAGTCGCTTTGCTTTTATGATCAATATTGGAACAAAATAAAACCGCTGCTCGGTGATTAAATAAATTACAAAGCTTGACCACATTTTATATCATATTTTTGTTTTAGTTTATCTGATATAGCAGGACATAAGTCAATGATTATTCCATCAATGATGTTAATTTGATTCAATAATTCTCTTTCATTAAATGTTACGCCTCTTAAGGGCCCACTGACGTATTTTTTAGGGAGCGTTGCTAAGGATGTAACGGTTAAGTAATTTGAGAGAATTTGGCATTATTTTGGTCAGTTTCCAACTTTTGCAAACCAATGACCCTAAATATGACGTCATCGTGCCACGCCCATGGTCATGTGACCAATAAAGAAAACTCTAAATTTGTCTACGTGTTACGCAATTTGGGCATTTAATCAGTGGTTTGATAATTTGTATTCGTTTTTGCATCCAGCCAAGCATGGTTTTCTTTTTATTTTGAAAAATGTTCTTTTTAAAGAGATAAACGATACTGAAATACCCATAACATTTTCAAAAAAGATGATTTGAAAAAATCAATGGTTAGCTATATTTGTATTTGGGTTGAAACGTGCCACATGAAAAAAAATTAATTCAATTTAAGGACGGTGCCTACTAATTAAAGACATTTTTGCCCCTGTGTGTGATTATGCAGGAAATATAGCTCTTAACAAGTGTTATTGAAATCCAAAAAGAAAATTGAGGGTAACCACGCATTTTTCAAAGATAATTCATGAATAATATTTGTAAAGAGCTTTAAAATACAAAGCAATGTATGGCGTTCTTTCTCAAATTGAAGCTTCATTATTTCTCAAAAATACATAGTTACCCCCAGTTTTCTTTTTGGATACCAAGAGTACTTACTAAAATATACTTTCTCCGGATAGTTTTAAACCGCGCAAAAATATGCATGTATTAGTAAGCATCGGCGATAGGAAATCTGAGTATCTGGAGATGCGCAGAACGTATGCACAATAACAATAGTAGGCACCGTCCTTAAGGACTGCCGGAAATTTAGTGTTTTTCCAAACCGGAAGTCCGTTTGTTTACGCATGTGCAGTTGATCTGAGAACGAGCGCGAGTAAGGTCTAGGGAAAACCTTCGATGCAACAACTGTTTGTGCGGTGATTTTTGCTAGTGAGTGGGTTTTCTGGTCAACTCACGATATGATGACGTCAGTCACCAGAGGTAACATTTCACTGGCTTCCTTAGCAATGCGCGAAAAATCCGTCTTTGGGCCCTTAAGTAATTTCGTAAATCTACTATAATTTTTAAGTATGATGTATATGTGAAACGTGTCATTTCAATTTTTCGTTTGTAATTTTTTTTTTTCCGAATAAGTAGCTAAAATGAAAGAACCTTCTTTGAATTTTTTTAGAAGTACCGTCGGAATGTAAAACCAATATTGATCTTTTGTAGTGATATTCATTTGATTCTTTTTTTTTGTTGATTGATGGGCTAAAATCATATTTAAAGCTTCATATGTTATTGACATTGATAAAAATTCATTTGAATAAACAGTAAAACCTGATTTTTTAAAATAAATTTCAATAGCCAAAGTGTAGTCAATTGAAAAATTGTCTCTGATCAATTTAAATAGCTTTATATAGAATTTTCCATCGTAATGTGATTTTTGATATGACTTACTAAGACTTAGAGCGAATGCTTTTTTCTAATGTTAAGTGGCATGTGATCGAAATTATTGATTAAATTTGCACTAGAAAAGCCAAAATCAGTTGTTTATTCGCCTGCATTGTCAGCTACATATTTAAACAAATTCAAACGATTTGTATGTGATGATATATGGCTTGCATTTAATTGATTGAGATTAACAGCATCGCTCAGTCGGTAGAGAGCCGGACATCTAACCCGAAGGTCGTGGGTTCGTTTCCCACCCTGATCAGAGTTTTTCTCTGTCCTTGTGTGGGCCCATTTCCATCAGTAGGGCTAACACTCACATGGTTCATATGGAATAGAAATCGAGCACTTCACATTACACTCTATTCAGTTATTTCTTTTTCATAGACTTCTTGGAAGTATCGTTTTCTCGGCAAATCAGCGATTTTTCATTGTTGCTTGGGAACTCACAGATACAAAAATTGGGGTCTTATAATAGCTTTGTGACAGATAAATCACACAGCAACTTTTGTCTCTTTTTATGTCCTTATAAAATAATCAATCAATGGCATTTGGTTTTTGTCACAAAGAATATCATCGAATATCACCAGCTTTTGGTTATCATCTGTTAATTCAGATACTGGTCTAATTTGGTCGTTACTCGCTTCAATAATATGATAACCGACATCCTTACTTATTGGTTTAAACATGTTCAACAGATTTTGATACTTTGATTGCTCTAGGTTTTTGACATACAAAATATTTTGCCAAAGTACAACAAATTGTAAATCATATGCATTCGTGTACTTGTTTTTGCCTGATCCACTTGGTCCACAGATCAGCAATCAAAAGCATCGATCGGGCATAAAAGGATAAAACTGATTATAATTTCCAACATTATCATTAGTAGAATCGTAATTTACTATTATCATTTATATGATATGTGTATATTATTTCATAACACCATGTACAACATGATGCTCAACACCGTGTCGTACACCTTGCAAAATGCTATCTTTTATATACAATTTACCATTTTATGTAAGCAAATAATATAACAAATGAGTTTACTAAAATGGCAAGAACTTGCAAAAAGTAAATCTGAATTAGAAGATAAAATCAACACTGTACCAAGGTGTTTCAACCTATAACCACTAAACTGGATGATGTTAATGCCAGTAAAATGCCTTCAACAAACCGACGACCATTGAAAAAAGGAGAAGTACCAAATTACGGTATTGATATCGAGGACGAGGTTCCAGACATGAATCTTGGTGATTTATTTGATGAAACTGTTTTACTACAAGAAGCAAAACAACTGACGACAAAGCCGCCTACTTATGAAGAATCATTGCAAGATATATTGGCAGGTAAGAAAGAAATTTATGTGGATCCTACATACTTTCCTCAAGAACAACAGGAGATGCCTCCAGAATATGATGATAATAAGAAACCTAATTATGCATTAGATGATGAAGACATGGATAATGAGATATTGAATGATCTTGGTATCAAAAATTATGATTCTGTTAAAAAGGTATTAAATCAACCAGAAATGACACAACAAAAAAACAAAATATATCAATGAGATTATCGATGATGCCAAATTGAAAAGAAATCAATTAAAGGGTTATAAATCACACGTCACAAAACAATTCAAATCTGGGTACATTAAGGAAGCTGAACGGAAGCTTATGAATAGGAGACTTAACAATGCCAGAGCTACATTGAATGCATACATAAAACATTTCGAGAATGAAATCAAAACGACACAAGGTTCTGGAATTCGAAGAGGTGGAAATGTTATGTTTTTTAATAATGTAAAACAGCTTCTCAAAAAATTGGAATAAATTATTGGCGAAACTCGGGCTGGTAATACAAGCATTGCTATGAGAAACATGAGGGTAGCTATATTAGATACATTGCTAAAAACGTCAACAATCAAAAGATCTCAACATAACAAACTCTACAAAAGGTATTTCAATTTTAATGTAACAATATTGTATATATATGGATAGAGAAATCGTATTATCAAGCTACACACGGTATAAACAATACCTGATAACCGACCTGAAGATTTTGTTACAAAATTTACTAAACCAAACACTTTGGGCAGCACTTTTGAATACCAACTTGGTTTGAATAGGATTATCAATATGTCTTTTACTTGGTTTAATGTCAATCCATCATACAACAATCAAACAATAGCATATAGCTTCAATAATGGGATCTAACTTTCAAGATCTCACTTTTCCAGCTGGTGTATGAAATTATAATGATTTTGATAGCTGTCTCAAACAAATAATAAGACAGATGGTATATTATTGAAATCTCATCAAACTACATTTAGAGTCA
>NC_090872.1:41415323-41427823 GCF_036669935.1 Montipora foliosa
TGTTTTCAGTAAATATGGATCGATTGTACCATTGGAAAAAAAAAAAAAAAAAACAAGGAGAGACCATTAGAGAAGCGTTCCAAAGCATCTTTAAAGATGGTAGAGAACCAGAGTGTATATGGACTGATAAAGGAACAGAGTTCTACAAAAAACATATGAAAGACCTCTTAGGTAAGAATAAAATAACATTCTATACAACAGAAAATGAAGAAAAATCATCAGTAGTGGAAAGATGGAATCGCACAATTAAAAATAAAATGTGGAAACTGTCCAAGGCAATACACAATATTTAGACGTGCTACCTGAAATATTAAAACAGCATAATAACACTAAACACAGTTCAATAAAAGTGACACAGAAGCTAGTAAAAAGAAGAATGAAGGAGTTGTTTACTTTATTTTATATGGTGATATGGAAACATCATATCAGAAACCATAATTTAAAATAGGCGACAAGGTTCGCATATCAAAGTAGAAAAGAAAGACATTCGATATACGTTATACAACAAACTGGACAGAAGAAGTGTTTGTAATAAATAAAATACAATACACTAATACAATCATTTACAAACTAAAGGATCTCAATGATGAAAAGATACAAGGCAGTTTTATGAACCTGAATTGCTAAAAGCAAGACAGAGAGATTGTAAAATGAAACAAGCTTTGGTGAAGTGGAAGGGATATAGTGATGATTTTAACACTTGGATACCAAAAAAGGATTTGACGGATTTATGAAAAATGTTTACAAAAAGAATATTCTGTAATTGTTATGATATCATTCAATCAGGCAATACTAAACTCAACGACTAGTAACAAATACTGATTCTAACGTGATCGTGTCCCTTTTAAAAGTTCCAACACAACGCACATGGTTTTCCGTTTTCCGGGTGTACATGTACGTCACTCAGGGGCTCCTAAGGGGACCCCCAAAGGTTTAAATATTACAACATCTTTCCCCTCCCCTTAATATGATTCAAACAGTCTCTGTGGCCTCCTAACTTGACGCCAAGATCTGGTTGTAATAGGAGTGTGTGCAATTGTTTCTGTCTGTCTCTCCAATGTCACTGGACTTGGCACTGGCTTCTCAAGTACAGGTGCCTGTCTTGTACTCGCAGGAGAGTCATGAGGTTGTGTACTCATGGGAAGAGCCCCTGTCCTTGGTGTCATGGGGAAATCATTTGGAACAGAGATGATCTGTCTTCTGTTTCTCCTGTAAGCATATCCACATTCATCTTCCAGCATTTATGATCTTAGCATTACTTCCGCTTGGCGCCATTCCTTTTCACCATTTTGACGAAACCGCACCCTGTCCCCAACTTCAAGTGGAGGCAAATCTCTACTCTGCTTGTCATAATTAGACTTGGCATTATGCTGTCGATGATGAAGCGTTTTCAGAACATGATCACAATCCACTGGCTGAGGTACCAAGAGACGTCGATGAGTTGGTATCATTGTTCGTGTGCGCCGACTCATCAGCAGCTGTGCAGGTGACACTCCAATATCTTCGAATGGGGTGCTGCGATACTTTAAAAGTCCCTCAAATGGGTCTTTGTTCTCTGCAGCAGCCTCCTTAAGAATGCGTTTTACGGTCTGTACAGCTCTTTCCGCTGCGCCATTTGATTGAGGATACTCTGGTGAGCTGGTTGTATGGGAAAGTCCCCACTCGTCAGCGAATTCCTTGAACTCATGGTTTCTGCTTAACAAATGTCTGGTGTTCAAAAATTTGGTTTATCAACGGAGTTGATAATGTAAATTGACCACCGTACAGAGATTCTTTTAGAATCTCTGTACGGTGGTCAATTTACATTATCAACTCCGTTGATAAACCAAATTTTTGTATACTACTTCCCCACCGACGCAGCACCACAGTTTCTTTAGAAACTACCCTTTCATTCAAATGTCTGGTGTTGCTGTACTGCAGTCCGTTGTCACTGACAACTTTCTCTGGGATTCCAAACCTGACAAATATTTTCTGCAAGTTGTTGACAACACAAATGGCAGTGTTCTGGCGAAGCACTTCTATTTCAAAGTACTTCGAATAGAAGTCAGTAAGTAACAGGTACGTTTGGCCACCAAATTCAAACAGGCTAGTCCCAACTACTTGCCAAGGTAATCCTGGAATGTCATGAGGATGTAATGTCTTTTTCTGTCAGCAAATTCCTTGAACTCATGGTTTCTGCTTAACAAATGTCTGGTGTTGCTGTACTGCAGTCCGTCGTCACTAACAACTTTATTTATTTATTTATTTATTTATGAAACTTCGCCTTCTAAATTAACTATTAACAAAACTTGACGACGTAAACAAAAAATAAAGAAATACTGGGTAAGGCAGGGTGACCACAACAGCTGACGCCAATTACTGTGGGCCACATACTGTGTGGCAACTTTCTCTGGGATTCCAAACCTGACAAATATTTTCTGCAAGTTGTTGATAACACAAATGGCAGTGTTCTGGCGAAGCACTTCTATTTCAAAGTACTTCGAATAGAAGTCAGTAACTAACAGGTACGTTTGGCCACCAAATTCAAACAGGTTAGTCCCAACTACTTGCCACGGTAATCCTGGAATGTCATGAGGATGTAATGTCTCTTTCTGTCAGCGAATTCCTTGAACACATGGTTTCTGCTTAACAAATGTCTGGTGTTGCTGTACTGCGGTCCGTTGTCACTGACAACTTTCTCTGGGATTCCAAACAATATTTTCTTCAAGTTGTTGACAACACAAATGGCAGTGTTCTGGCGAAGCACTTCTATTTCAAAGTACTTCGAGTAGAAGTCAGTAACTAACAGGTACGTTTGGCCACCAAATTCAAACAGGTCAGTCCCAACTACTTGCCAAGGTAATCCTGGAATGTCATGAGGATGTAATGTCTCTTTCTGTTGTCGGTTGCGGAATGCATTACACACGGCACAGGAACTGACTTTGTCTTTGATTTGCGCAGTAATGGCCAGAAAACGTAATCCCTAGCAAAGGAAAGGCTCTTGCTCTCTCCCATGTGAGCGCCATGAATTTCATCTAACACTTCAGTTCTCAATGGTCTTGGCAGTACAATTCTGTCTGATTTAAACAACATGCCATCCTCAACACTCAGCTCTTCTCTGAAATTCCAATATTCCCGGGCAAGTTCATCAACTTGTTCTTTCTCAGAGGGCCATCCTTTCAAAACGTATTCCATAACCACTCTGGATGTCTTATCAGTATTTGAGCTGTTCTTGAATCTCTTCAGGGTACTACTTTGTAGTCCAAGTTCCTCAACAAGATTAATTCCTATGACATCTTCGGGTTCACTGAATGGTTTAGTTTCACTTAGAGGTGCTCTGCTAAGGCAGTCTGAAATGACCTGCTGTTTTCCGGGAACATAACCCACCACAAGGTCATACTTGGTGAGTTTGAGCAAAATCCTTGTAATCTGGGAGGGGCCTCATTCAGTGGTTTCCGAAAGATTGACTCCAACCGTTTGTGGTCTGTCTCAACAAAAACCCTGCGCCCATACCCATATGTGTGAAACGTTTGCGCTCCCCATGCAATCGCAAACAGCTCTCTTTTAATATTCGCATAAATCTTCTATGAGGGAGTCAATGTCTTCGAACTGAAGGCAACTGGTTTGGCCTCCTGCATGATCACTGCACCAAGGCCTGTGCTGCTGGCATCAACACTTAGCACCGTCTCCTTGCTGTTATTAAAGTATGCTAACACTGGTGCACTAGTGATGACAGACTAGCGCTTATCAAAAGCCTTTTGCTGTCGTTTCTCCCACGCAAATGCTACATCTTTTTGGGTAAGCTGTGAAATTGGCTCTTGTAGATTGGCTTTGTGTTCAATGAATTTGTCTAGGTAATTGACAGTTCCTAGTATTCGAAGTACACCCTCTTTGTCAGAAGGAGGAGGCATCTCACTGATCGCGCGGATTTTATCTGGATCCGATTTCACTCCTTCGGCCGAGAACACATGTCCAACATAGCTTACTTCAGGAAACACGAAGTTTCACTTTCTTTGGATTGAACTTCAATCCTACTTCTGTGCTTCTAGCCAGTACTCTTCTCAATTTCTGATCAGTGTCGATTTGATCTTTACCAAGAAGTCATCTACTATGATCTCCACAGGAACCCCTTCAAAGAGTTTGTCCATCTCCCTTTGGTAGATTTCAGGGGCAGAATAGATACCAAAAGGGAGCCTTGTAAATCGATATCGTCCCCATCTGCAAGTAGTGAACCTTCAGCACTTAATTCTTTGCACACTTGTGCAAAGTGTCCTTCCTTCTTACACTTGTTGCATTTCTTTCCAAGAGCTGGGCAGTGAGGTGGCTGAGTAAATGGGTGCTTGTAACCACAAAACGTACAGTTACCAGAAGGTGTCTTTTCTTGAACCTTGACTTTCTTGAGAGGGTGAAGTGACCGTTCAGAACCCGCCTCTGTTGGCGTATTGAACCCGTATTTCTGTTGGTCGGCTGCCTCGAATGTGCGGCAATAATCATGAGCAGTTTGCAGCGTTAAATCTGGTTTCCTATAAGTTCACCTCAAAACTCCTCCGACAATACGATCACGAATTAGTGAATCTCGGAGCTCGCCAAATTCACAAGTTAAAGACAGTCTTTTCAGTTCACTGACGAAATTGTCAATCCTCTCACCTTCCCTCTGGTTTCGCTGATTGAACACCAGTCGCTCATAAATTACATTTCTAGCACCCTTGCACAATTCCTCGAATTTGCGACAGACATCTTGATAGCAATCTTTGTCTTCTTCATCGGTAAACACAAAGTGACTGTACTCTTCGATAGCTTCTAGCCCAGCACAATGTAACAGCAAGTTTACCTTCAGTCTGTCCGCTTTAGCATCTTTGCCCTTCGCAACAAGGTAAATCTCAGATTGCATAAAAAATTTTCTCCAGTTCTCAGCAGCATTCGCGTCTAGGAGCAGTGGACCGGGCATTCAAGAATCTCGCTCGGCCATTATACAAGATACAAAAATACAACTCACAGGAAACTTGCTTTTCCATCAACTAATCTCACAATTCGGCAGGGCAGGCAACCGCGTCTGACACCATTTTATTATATCATTCAATCAGGCAACACTAAACTCAACGACTAGTAACAATTATTGATTCTAACATGATCGTGTCCCTTTTAAAAGTCCCAACACAACGCATATGGTTTTCCGTTTGGGGATCCCCAAAGGTTTCAATATTACAACAGTAATCAGCTTCTTTTTAAAGGTAGCCAAAAATATAATTGTTTCTGGCTATTGGAAACGCACATAGAAATGACATAAAATCACGATAGTTACAAACAAGGATGACACGAATCAATTAATACCTGGCAGTTGTCGTTATAAATATGGTTTTTGTTGCTGTTGCAATAAATATTACAATGATGAATTCAATGATGAATCTGATGATGAATCCGATGATGAAACTGATGATGAAACCGATTATTGTATCATTTTAGATGTCATTGATGATGACATTGATAAAAAACCTTTTAACAGTGACAACATTCAATGGATATAACTATTGGGGAAACTAAATTGATATTCACGCTTTACAAAAAAGGTTAAAATCCGCCTAATAAAAAAATATGGGACACTTTCAGAGATCATGTTGTTACAACTGAAAGAAGAACGTTACTTTAAAACGCACTATTTCGACATAAAAAATAAAATTATATAATACTATTATAAATGCAAGCTGATACTACTATTGATCCATTTTTTTCAAGTGAAGATGAAGATTACAGCATTATATCTGAAAATGAACCAGAAAAGCTAACTCAATCAGATTTAGAATTTATTGAAGAAGATGATTATACCAGTGATGATCCAGATTATGTTCTACATGACTCAGAGTATAGTGATGATGATGAATATGATTTATCATGGGATATTATTTAACCCATTAAAAAATACTTTAAAATGACATAAAGCAAAATAATATAACCATATATTGTATGTTTCATTGTTGTACTAATTCGATATACAATATATGATCATATATTGCAAACAGAGTTAACTGAATAGCGTGTAATGTGAAGTGCTAGATTAAGGTAAGATTTAAATATAAGTGCTACACGGCCAACGTTTGTATAAACGTAATCTTTCCTTGTATTATCATATATTGATTCGCTAATGTTTTAGCCAAAAATATTTTACTGTTTCTAGCTAATACAATTTTTTTAATGAACATATCTGTAACTATTTTTGTACGTTTTATTGCAATATTGACAAACAAATTCTTTATTTTTTGACTCTGGCTGCGTTATGCTCTTTTGTAAATGGGCCCTAAATATTTAACACTATACTATACGACTGTTCTAGGTACTGATCTGCTAATTTGAGAGGAGGATATAAATTAACATTAATTTTTTGTCGTGGTTGAAAAACCAAGTATTTTGTCTTACTTTAAATTCAGGGTTAATATTTTTGAGCATAACCATTCATAAATAGCTGACAATTCAGAGTTTATCCTCTGAAGCAATACATCTAGGTCTTTCCCAGTTGCAGTTAAAGAAGTATCATCAGCAAATAGTCTTAGGGAAAAATAGTTGGTTGCTTTTTCAAAATCCTTTATATAAATTAAAAAAAAGAAAAGGCCCTAAGATCGACCCTTGTGGTACTACTGAGTTTACTAAAAGAAAGTTAGCCTCCACACCATAGACAAAGACTTTCTGCTTCCTGTTGCTTAGGTAAGACCTAAACCACTGATTTGCATTACCTCGTATACCATATAGGTCTAGTTTGGATAACAAAATAGAACGGTTTACTGTGTCAAATGCTTTACTTAGGTCTAGAAATAGCGATACAGCATACTTTTCTTCATCAAGGACAATAAATCTACCAAGCAGTCAATTGTATTGTATCCAGATCGAAAGCCGTACTGATTAGATACTAAGATATTTTAAGTCAGGCAATAGAATATCAGTAAATTAAGAATGCACGTCTCAAAAATTTTACTTAATGCAGAGAGAACTGATATGGGTAGGTAGTTACCGCATGAAGAACGAGAGCCTTGTTGGAAAATCGGAATCACCTTGGCAATTTTTAAACTATCTGAAGATATACCTTGTTTAAGGGTTAAGTTTATTATGTATGTCACCGGTCTAAATGTTTCGAGTGCAGCAGAGGATAATAGCAAAGGGTGAATCTTTTCATAACCAAACGATTGTTTACAATCGATGCTCTCTAGAAGTAAGAAGGCCTCCATTTCACTTACCTTAGTCAAGCGGAAATTGCATTTTCCCCCTTCAAAAAGGACGCGAAATGGCGATCTGCTTTAGGCAAGCAAGATGCAAGTTCAGTTGGAACTATTGTGCTCTTAACAAGTGTATTGATATTAATATCACCTAAGATCAAACATTTCCGCTTAGACAATAAAAAGGAATGCAAAACTTGCACAAATTCCTCAAGAAATTCACTTTGGGACCTATTAGGTGGGTTCTAAGTGACACCTATTAGCAAGTCTTGTATGTCAACTCATATATTTTCAATATCATCTATTTTTAAATCATCTGTTAACATATAGTTAACATTTGACTTTAAATATAAAGCAACCCCGCCGCCAATTGAAAATTTACGGTTGTCTGTTAACAGATTATATCCTGCTATTCTTATGCTTTCTGGATCGACTTAAGGCGTGATCCATGTTTCTGAACAAGCAATTAAATGAAATTCAAATGGAATGTTGTCTAAAAGATTATGCAGCTCGCCGATATGTTGACATAAACTTCTGATGTTTAGATGGAGTACCGAGAGATGCGGTTTAACGACACGGGAGAATTCATTAAGCTCTTCTAATGTAAATATACCATGATCATTAAAGTGCCCATAACCTAAAAAGTTTTATTTTCCTATTTGAAAGTCCATATTAAAAAATGAACTTTGGCGAAAGAATTGTTCAATTCCAGCGAGAGGCGAATTTTCTACGATTTTTTCAATCCTAATTTTATTTGGTACACCCCTTCCGCTGGTCAGGACCTCACGGGCTCGCTGTGACGTAGATTAAGGAGTGCTTGTTGGCGTGGGTCTTATCTTTTCTTACTAATCAACGCCAAGGTATCGCTCACCGATCGTTTTTGGTATTTTTCAGTAAACAAAAAAAATTAATCATGCCTATATTTATCATCAAGGAAAGTGCCTCTGAATCTGGAAGTGAATAAACTGGATACGAATTTGAGGCGAGTAGTTGCCGGTCTCGACGAGTCAGCCAGCGCTAGCACTGAAACCCAGAACTACACGGAACCCTACGTGGAAGAACCATTAGCAGACGAGGAATGGCTACAAAATTACATAAAAGAACAAGAGGATAAGGAAGGTCTCGCGAGGGAATTAAAGTCAACGCTTATGCCTGTTCCTGTAAGCGAATCTCATCCGCCTTCAACGATCTTTTCGTTTTGCTGTCCATACAATACTGAAAGTCATACTCTTTGAAGTGAATCTAGCACAGTGAAGACGTTTTACCGGGTTTCTTTTTACCAAGACAAGATCTGCAGCCATTTTTCCTTCTTTTTTGAGGTATTGCGTTTTGCGAGTCGAAGGATTCCTACGTATACTTATTCTTTTTTTAGGATCAGCTGTGTTGTTACATCGAGTGGTTACGCATCTTTTAGGCATTTTCAAGGGAATTATTCCTTACTATACTGTTTATATCGCTATTCCTTTTTTCACTTGAAGTCACGTGTTCCTTAATCTACGTCACAGCGGTATTGTGACCGGGAGGAATTGATAGAAGACTAAGGCGAATGGTGAGCCAAAATGGCGGCAAATTTGAACGTTTTCTAATTTCATTTTCAAATCGCGTTTTGGGAAAATCGCAATTTTTTTTTCGGGAAACGTCTATGAGATATGTGTAGATTCAGATGACTAAATGAGAAAAATTAGGTTATGGGCACTTTAACGGATTGTAGATTTAGATCTGGGTCATTTGTGCTATTGGTCATGGGTCTATTTCAAATAACCATTATTTTCATACGAAAATTACGTATTTACTAACCTGATCAATGGACATTAACATCTATGTATCTCTATATAAAGCTTTATCAATATACAGGTTTCCCCGATGGAACCTCGGCCTTTTTCTACTCTCAAATGCCTCCTTCATCACATCTTTAAGCTTCTTCTTCTCCTCCCGATCCTCCCAGATCAGATCCTCCGTTATCCAAACACCATCTTTAATTAAGGTCATGCTTCTTCCGAATGACTTTGTACCTCTCTGGACGATATACAAATTTACAAATTATCGCTTATGGTTTGGAATCGCTTCTTGGTCCAGCTCGATGAGCCTTCTCTAATTTCGGCTCCAAATTAAGCTGGCTTGCTAGAATATCGTGGATTTTCTGCGAGCAATTCTCGCCGGGGGACTCTTCAATGTTATGGACGAAGATTGTATTCCCTTGAATAGCGCTCAAGTGACAGAAGACGTTCATACAATTGGCTAATTTGCGTAACATGGTTTTGAACAGAGTCTTCTATTTCATCAACTTTGCATCTAGCATCATGGAGTTCTCCCTTGAGTTCTTCAAAACTTTGGTTGAGGTTCGTAAATTGTTTGGAAATCTTGTCCAAAGCCCCTTCATTCAGTTGTACTTTCGCTTTCAGATTCGAGATGTCTTGCATAATCTTTTCTTGACCTTCGCACAGACGTGCTAGCGACTCTCGAACGAAAGATTCGAAATCCTCTACTGATGCATCAGTTGGCTGTTTCTTGTTTCCTCTCTTAGTTGATGTCATGTTAACACACAAAATATTACATGTAGTAGAATAAATATGAAAAAGAAATAGGAGAAATGCAACTTTTATCCGCTTTAGCTCAAAGATTCAAAACTCGCGGCCATCTTACTAGAAGACCACACCCTACATTTGTTTTGCAATTAACAGCTTTTATGCATTTTCTGTTTTTATGATTATTTGATACAAATGAATAATCCTAGTTTTTTGCTGATTTTTTATTATTTTCGCTTGCAGTTATTAACTGCAGGTTGCAAAGCCTGTTATCTTCTTTATTATTATTGATATGATCAATTACTTTATTATCATCAATAATACCATTGAAGCGTTCATAAATAAACCTATGAGCATAATACATTTTATATTCATGGCCTTTATAATCTCTTACTCTAATCATAATATAACCATTTTTTACTTTATTTCATAAAAAGTTGTGTTTTATTGAACGAATTGTCTCAACATTTGCATTCCAGCATATATATCATAAATTAAATAAACATTATAAATGCAGTTGTTGAATGTAATAGTTGTCATTATAATGTAGTATACATAATATTTCTTTATACCAATTTAAAAATATTTTTTTATTTAATTAAGGCGTAGAGAATTATTATGTATACTATATTATTATAAAATGAATAAATCAAACTTACAATTTAATTTCAAAAAAAAATTTTTAAACGCTATTAATAAAATTCTTTTACTGAATGATAAAGAAGCCGAAAACATATTAAATAAAATGACTGGATATACAATTCAGTTAATTAATAATGACAAGGATATTTTCAATATAGAAATAAATGAAAAAAGTAAACATGAACTCAAAAAAATATTGATTGATGGACCAAGTAATGATTTTAATATAAAAGACGATGACATAATAATATTAGCAACAAAAGACAAAAACCATGTAAATGATGCAATAAAAAAAACCCAATGAAAAAAATGTTAAGCAAAAACCGGCTCCTAAACAATCATTTTACAGCCTATCAAGACCAACGACAAAAAGAGAAAGATGTTTAGCTAAATCAACTTTAAAACCAAGGAGACGCCAAGCAGACAAAATTAAAAAAAATCTTTTTACCATATCGAAGCAATACCTTACTGAAGCAAAAAAGCTTGGTTCCAAATGGATGGATCTTGTTAAAAAGACAACTCGTCAAAAAGTCATTGATGAGATACAGTCAAAACAAATAAATACTATTTTAAACTTTGATGATGAAATATTTCAAAAGGAAAACGCAAGTTAAAATTTATAATCATTAACCGAAAAAATGTTTAAAATGAAAAAACTCACTTCTTTTACAAATGAATCTGAAATTAAAATCTTAAAGCCTTTAGGTGATGTTAAAGAGGTTTATTTCATATTTCAAGAATTAATTAAAACAGTAAAAAGGAAAAGGAAATTAAACGCCAACGATAGGCTTAGATTTATCATTCAATATGAAAAGTTTCTAAACGCAATATCAACAAAATTCCAAAAAGAAAAATATTTCAGCCTAGCTGAATAAGAAAAAATAATGAATTTTCTTGAGTACATACACATTCCATTAGAAGAGTGTAAAATTATAGTACAAAAAGTAAAAATACCAACTGGTTCTGGTCGATTACAATAAAAAACAATGATACTATTTGCTTAGCTCGCTCTATAGTTACAGCCTACACCCACTTGAGACATGAAAATTGGACACAAACGCAAATTTAAGACGCGTTCAACAAATCGAGAAAGTTACACAAAGACCAAGCATTAAAATTACATGAAGATGCCAATGTTGAAATAAATGACTATGGTAATGACTTGAACGATGTAAAAATCAATGCAAATTTAACAAATCAATGAAAAAGAAAGATTGGTGTTTTTGATGTAGATCATACACAGAAAAATACCTTTCTTACGACTTTGATTGTACTCAAAATACTGGAAATCATGAAGTTAACTTAGCTATTGTGCACGATTATCATAGTAATGAACACATTTATAAAAACATCGAGGAATTTTGTGAAAGCATAATAAATGAAAAATGCAAAGGATACACATTGATTGCACATAATAGCGAAGGGTACGATTCTCACTTTATTTTAAAGTGGCTAGTATACCAAGGAATAAAACCATATTGTATGTACAATGGAGCTAAAATCATGCTTATGGAAAGACTAAACTTAAAAATTTGTTTCATAGATAGTTTAAACTTCTTTCAAATACCGTTGAAATATTTCCCTAAGACATTCGGTTTAAATGAAATTTAAAAAGGATATTTTCCACATTACTTTAACAAAGAATGCCATAAAATTATGTTGGTTGTATGCCATAAAAAAACATTATGGTTACAATCAAATGAAATCTAATGAACGAGAAAAATTTCTCAATTGGTATAAAGAACGTGTAAACAATGTCTATGTTTTTTATTTCGAAAAAAAGATGATTGAATATTGTAGATTAGAGGTTGACATACTAGGAAGATCAATGATGAAGTTTCTTGAAGACTTCATAAAACTGGAAAACATTAATCCATTGCAATATACTACAATAGCAAGCGTTTGTATGTCAATTTATCGTGCCAATTATATGCCTGAAAAAACAATTGCTACTGTACCTGAATATACCAAAGCAGGCAATTTCAGTAAAACGTCTATCACGTGGTTAGACTATATTGCATCTAAAAATAACATACAAATACAACGTGCTTTATTGTGGTGAAAAACAATTGACAATAAATAATCAATTATACAAAGTAGATGGTTATTGTGACAAACATAATACTGTATACGAATTCTATGGGTGTTTTTG
>NC_090872.1:41432823-41435323 GCF_036669935.1 Montipora foliosa
AGTCGCGTGGGGAGAGCATGTTGAGCAGCATGACGCAAGGCTTAGACAAGTGTTGGACCGCTGTCAGGAGTGCAACCTTAAGCTCAACAAAGAAAAGTGCCGTTTTGGTGTACCCGAAGTTCGTTATGTGGGCCATGTGTTGAGTTCTCATGGTATCAGACCAGACCCGCAGAAAGTTGAAGCAATCAACGCTATGCCGACTCCAACCAACCGCGAAGACTTACAGAGGTTCTTGGGTGTCGTAACCTACCTGCCCAATTTCATTCCAAACATGTCTCAGAAAAGCGCCCCTTTGCGCCAGCTGCTCCAGAAAGATGCTGAATGGTCTTGGGGAAAAGCTGAAGATGATGCATTTACAGGCCTTCAGACAGTTATCTCATTTGCCCCAGTCCTTAAGTTCTTTGACTCCAAGAAACCACTGACTCTGTCTGTGGATGCAAGTTCCAAAGGTTTAGGTGACGTTATTCTCCAGAACGACCGTCCTGTGGCTTACGCCTCAAAAGCCCTAACTCTGAGCCAGCAAAATTACGCACAAATCAAAAAAGAGATGCTTGCAATTGTCTTTGGTTGCAGACGTTTCCACGATTATATGTATGCGCACCGAGAAGTAACTGTTGAAACGGACCACAAACCCCGAGAAACAATCTTGGAGAAACCCATTCACCAAGCACCTCTCTGTCTGCAGAAGATGATCCTGAGAACGAAGTCCTATGCACTTAATGTGAGATACATACCATGTAGTCACCTTGTTCTAGCTGATGCGCTCTCCAGATCTTTCTTACCTATTGAGGCTGCAGATCAACCTAATGAGTTCGAAATCAATCTTCTGAGCTATGGATATGTGTCTGAGACCATGCTCCAGAAATTGACAGCAGAGACCGGAAAAGATCCAGAACTTCAGCAGGTGCACAAAGTTGTCATGAGTGACTGGCCACGAACCAAAGACGAAACACCAGTGGAAGGTAGGCCTTACTGGAACTACAGGGATGAGATCAGCTGCTATGAGGGGTTGATGTTTAAAGAGATTCGCATAATTATTCCTCGAAGCCTGCGACCTGAAACCCTACAGCGCATAAATGCAGCGCACTTGGGAATAGAGAAGTGCAGAACGAGCCAGAACGGCATTGTTTTGGCCTGGTATCAATGCTGCAATTGATGACTTAGTATCCCAATGCAGTACCTGCCAGCAACATCAGCAGAGCAACCAGAGATAGCCCTTGATTCCCCAGCAAGTCCCCCAGAGACCCTGGTGCACAGTCGCAGCGGACATTTTCTATTTTAAAGGGAGAAATTACCTACTTGTGGTTGACTATTTCTCCAAATATCCGGGAGTGGCTCGGCTCAAAACTAGTGAAGCAGTGATGATGGCAATGAAAGACGAGTTCGCCGCCATGGCATCCCAGAGAGGGTAATTGCAGACAGCATGTCATTTAATAGCCTGAAATTTAAAAGCTTTGCCAGTGACTGGGAGATTGAAGTGGCGACCTCAAGTCCGCACTACCCGAAGTCAAATGGGTTGGTGGAAAGAAATGTGAAAGCGATGAAACGGTTGCTAAAAAAAGCTGACGAGTCCAAGCAGGATGCATTCCTTGCTTTGCTGGAGTTTCGCAACTCTCCCATCAGTGGCACGGAGGTATCCCCAGCTGAATTACTTATGGACAAAAAGCGGCGGACAAGATCGCCAACTTTTAAGAGCCTCCTAGAGCCCAAGACTAGGCCTATGTCTCAGGTCCGTCAGAAGCTGTTGTTACGTCAACAACGCCAGAAAGCATACTATTACCGTGGAACCCGTGAAGGCGAATCAGTGAGAATGCAACAAGGCCGAGAATGGACATCTGCGGTAGTCGTCAAGCAACACCAGGCCCCTCGGTCATACATAGTAGCTACTCCGGATGGAACGCAGATACGTCGAAATCGTGTACATCTGCAGCCAACCAAGGTGGAACCACCTCTAGCTGTGGGCCCAACATGGGAACTAACTAACGATGAGACCAGCCCTCCTATTCTGCCACCAGCTGGCAGAATAGAACCCCATTGGGGTTGAAACGAACCGTGCAGAATCACAACCCCGACACTTCACAAGGTGACCAACCCGTCAGAAGAAGCCAAAGGATTCGAAGTCCACCTCAGCGTCTTGTTGAAACTGTATAGACATTGTCAAGTCGGTATTAGTTTAAGGACTATCGAGTCCGACTTAGAGGATACTGTGGAACCTTGTTTGATTTCAGTTTGTTACATGTGTCTTGATAAGGGAGATGTCACGTTAGAACCTTGCGTGACTTAGCACGGATGCTCACTTGAACTTTGTACCGGCTGGGCACGACATTCGGAATTTACCTTGACAACTTTGCTGGTAAAAAATGCCTGCCCCAAAGTGTCGTACATTACTACTTCTTCAAGGAATAAAAATCAAAGTGCGTAGACCTGTATGGGAAGAACAATCATTAAGAACTGACCGATCAATGTTTGTCGACACATTTTTATAATTCAAGAGTGAAGG
>NC_090872.1:41440323-41450323 GCF_036669935.1 Montipora foliosa
AGATTAAGAAAGATAACTGAAAAATTCCGTTTTTGTTTCCTTGGTGTATTACTGCCTTTCACTTACAAGGATTTTTAAGAAAAACAATTCCGTTTTATATTCTGGGGACCCATTATCCGTCCGAACTATCTTTCTTAGTACGTCTCAAACGAAGCACAACGGAAGATTATTCGTCCAGACGGATATGCGCCTTACATAGTTCGTCCCGTCTTCACTACTAAGTCAAATAATGAGTGAAAGCATAGCTCGTACCTGCATCACGCAGTCACCTTAAAGCATATCACTAAGAGAGATGCGCCAACCACCACCAAGTGAACGAATGTGAGAATTATATAAACGCAATGTTGTAATTGCATACATTAGAGACTCAAAAAAAAATCCGAGGTCCAGATGAGATTTGAACCCACGACCCTCCGTGATCTAGGCCGCGCAACGGCGGCTCAGTCGGGCTGTCATGCAGCAGGTCGTGAGTTCGACTTCGGCCGGACCAACGCTCCGGGTCTTAAAATAACTGAGGAGAAAGTGCTGCCTTTGTAATTACACCCGAAAATGGTTAGACTCTCAAGTCTTCTCGGATAAGGACTATTCATCCACTAGTGGTTTATATTTGTCAAACTGATGCGGGTGCTAGTGGCTGTGGTATTACCTGTCTTGCAGTCTCTGGAGCAGGAATCGCTGCACAGTAAATGTTTGGGTAACTTAGAGGCCGACTCGGCCAAGGGCATTCTAGTGGCGCCAGCATGGGCCACTCAGGCCTGGTATACTCAAGTACTACAAATGATGAGTCAGCGGCCTTTGGTATGGACTCCAGGTAGTCAGCTGCCAACAGCACACAAAGCGTGCAAAATCACCTCAAGCTGATTGCATGGCCCATTATCTGGGTACTCAATCAGAGGTGATCGTTTTCTGAGTACGTTACCGTGGTGTCTTTCTATTCAGAGACGGTACAGCGTTTATGCATCGAAATGAACTGCATTCTGTAGTCAGAGGGATTTCCCTCCACTCTCCCCTGGTCTAGCCCTTGTTTTTAGAGTTCTTATGTAGGGAAGATATCGATGACGTCACCTATTGTCATTAATGTGCCAATCAGAGCGTCATTGGCTGTCGAAACAAAGGGTCTTTTTTTCCTGCGGTTGGCACATTTGAATAACAAGAGCAATGTTTCCACTGAAACAGATAACTTCCCTCTACCGAGTTTCCCTCTATGCCATTCGGCACTGATCACTGCTAGATCAGCTTTGTTTTGTATGATTAGCGTTGAGAATACCAATTGTTCATCGTTTCTTGAAGGATGCCTTTGGGAGTAAGCCACCCTCAAATAGATATTATGGTATTTAGGATGTGCAGCAAGGGCTGCAATTTGGGAGACTCGCACTGGCCTTAAAGGAACTCGCGTTAATACTAGCCATGTTATTAGCGCTAGCAACAATACTTTGCTACGACCTAATATAACCGATAGTTACCTGAGAAAGTCTCAAGATGAGTGTGTGTTTGTTTTTTGGTAGTCATATCAGCAATGCTAGCACTGTTAGGAGCGTTTCGAGCTATAACTTAACTTTGTTTATTGGTTGTTTAGAAAGTACTTTGTAGTCTAGACGTACGTTGCATGTAGAATAAAATGGATATTCTATCTCATAGATAGTAGTAACCGAAGGCATATGAAATGAAGAATCAACTTAGTCTGCCGGGAGTGACGTCACAATCATTGTTTCAAATCCTCCTCTTCATAGTGGAGGAAAATTTAAACACAGAAAGCAATTCCATAAAGAGGACTAGTAGCCAAGGCCTGAGAGCTCGAGATAAGCACAGGAAGGGAGAGGTCGGCATGTCAGATGCCTTTGGTTACTAGACTTTATGAGATAGAATTCAATTGAAACTTCAACTTTCAGGTAAGTCTCGTTTAACTTTCCAATTCTATATCATAAACCGTAACCTCCGGTACTTGCATGAAGGCTTCAAAGCGTGTGAGGACACCATGAGGAGTCCAAAACACCAACCAAACTCCAAAATTACAATGTCATAAAATTTAAGTCAAACCTCAACTTAAGGGTAAGTCTCATTTAACGATCCACTCAATCATCGTTAGGCTATATTAACTACATACCAAGAAATTTATTCATGTGCTTAGGGCGCATTATTAGCGTTGGGTTCCGAAAACAGCGCATCATGTGGTGTTACAGCAAAGACCATGTCAATGCAAGCTTATACCTGAGATAAACTGATAAATTAATAAAGTCACTTACTCTTTGGAGGTTTTGTTTACAAGCGTCGTCATTTTGCGCAGATATGATGGTGAAGTAGTTAGCACAACATCTGCTTCACTTACGTTCGCTCCTTTAAAAATGGCATGCATATGATCCAACCACGGAAACTGAAACGTCAACAGCAATATTCATAATGTTACATGACGTTGATGAGAATGTTGTTACGTTTCACACAGGTCGTTTCCATTTTTTTCTTTTGAACTTTTGAACTTGATTAGTTTACAATTATAATTGGACGTGTTCCATCCTCCGGTGTTCGTTAAATTGTAGTGGAGCCAAAACGACCGTGAATGCATTTGTGGGTTGGAGAGATTGAACTGAATGAGGGGGTTTTCTTCTATATGCTGTGTTTTACACCGTCCCGTTGTTACCAAACTGGTCCTTTGACAGCGATGTAAATTAAAGGGACGAAAATTGAATCGAAGGTGCATTGCTTTTCAAGAGCATAGCATTGAGCAACTCTCTCTACTCTGCAGATCTAATACAAAACAGGTGGACGCAAAAAGGACCTTTACCCAAACGTTGTTCTTTTTGTTGCACGCACTTGAAGACCTGGAACGACCTTTGTTCAATTGAAAATGATTGAGTTTTTGTATATTTATTGATGAATCGATTGAGACTTAGTAATTGTAATTTAGAACATTGGAAGTGTGACAACGTTACGTCATGCAATAGACTGGCAACCGGTAAAGAAAATGTCTCTAGGGAATATGTCGGGGGAAATAATTACTCGATTATGCTGCGTCGGATGCCATTTTGAAATCTCAACCAACATTGAGCGTAGCAAGGAATTGTGGGTACGCAAAGCTATAGTTTGTGGGTAAAGTACCGGGGAACTAACGAAAAACATGTGCACACAAGAAATCAGTTCCCAGTTCAGAGCCCGTGCATGTACAAGGTCGAGATCTTGTGAACGGTCGAAGCTCTTTAATGCTCCCAAAAAAAAACACCATGTTTTGGATTCACTGCCGAGTTTAAGATCTACGACGCGACGGTAACAAAAACGTCATTTAAAATTGCAAGTTCAGGTTTATCAATATATTTTGTCATTATGTCGGTTTGTCTAAGTTCTAAAAACTAGCGCAACATCCCAGGAACTTAATCAGGAAGTGCGGTGTTGAAGCTACGACAGGAATTTCAAATTCACTACCTTGTGTTCACGTTCTTCGCAGATTTGCCAAAAACGTGAAAGAAATGTACAAAATGAAAAAAGGCAAGTGCAGAGCGTGCAAGCTTTGGTTTTTGCTCATGGGTAAATGAAAAAGAATTTTGTGTTCACCTTAGTGCCCATAAAGAGTGGTACTCAGGTACCAAGGCTAAGTCGATGAAAATATGCTGTATTGTTTGCTATTGTTATCAGATGTTGTCTCAGCCCCTCATCAAGATCGAGAGATTTACAATGATCGGTTTCGTTTATTTGCATGGAGGTCGCCTATATTTGTCTTGGGTGTAATCATAAACGTCGGTAATTTTTTAACGATGAAAGGATATATGAAATGGATCATATATTGAACTGCGGATATGAAATCAAGTGAACCTATGATCCTGGCATTTATGAAAGAAGTTTTTGCAATTGCGCAGATAAGAGTGACAAATTCAGGACTTCAAAGGGGTTTTGACCCGTGACTTCGCGATACCGGTGTGACACTCTAACCAACTGAGCTATGAAGCCACTGACGTTGGGGGCTGGCCATTTGTGGGTTCTCATTTTCCCGTGAGGAATGAATCGACGATAAAATGATATATGAAATGATAGATGAAATGATGTATGAAATGGATCAGATATTTTTACTTGAGCTTATAATTACAAAATCTATTTTGTAAGCTTTAATTACTTATGTCAGTTAGATACAGAAAAGAAGCATTTTATGGAATCAAGTTTCAAAAGAATGCTTTTTAGGTCGATAGTGCCGAAGGATTTCTTCAAATCATTCAATCACGCCATTAACAGAGTATTATCAATTTTGATCTAAAAAATCGTTAGCCTACAGCGAGGTCTGGAGAACCGTGCATGCAGAGCTGGGTAAATCCAGACTGAGAACCATTTTCATTCATACAATGGTGTCAATGGTTATTTTCGAATCAAATTTTTTCCAGGGTAGGTGAAAGAGATATGAAAAAATATTTGTTGAGGGCAGACTTAAAGCCAGTCTTACCACCATGCCACATCGATTGAATTCAAATTCTCCTTAAAGAAATACTGACAGCATCGGCGGCAATCACTAACAGTCTGCGTGGTCAGGAGAGGATCGTGATGGTTTGTCTCAGGTAGATACGAGAAATAGCTTCAAGCAGGGTGTCATAATCAGTCGGTCTTAATATCGTAAAAGTGAAAGATCGCCGGACTCTAGTCAGAGCAGATATGAAATTGATGTCACTATGTAGCTATTTGTGATCAAACACAAGTCATTCTTCCTCAAAAAAACCACGAGGAAACTGCCAAATGAAGGATGGGAAAATAGAGATTTCCGTTTTCGAATAACAGGCATGGCCATCGCAAGTTCTCCGAGGAAATTAGAGCAATGAACGGAAGGGCATGGCTTCAAATTCAGTTTCGGAAACCGGCCGGTTGGCTTAGTTAGTTGACTGCTGTGCGGGAGGTCGCGTTATCAAAACTCCGAGCCAACCAACACTCCTCCAGAGCCTTTAAGCAGCTGAGGAGAAAGTGCTGCCTTTGTAATGACATAGGCAAATGATGGATAAACTCTTTAGTCTTCTCGGATAGGGAAGAAGTACCTTAGGTTCCCTCTCACAACCCTTCAATGTTTCATAACCCTGATGTGGGACGAAAAAGAACCCGCACCGCAGTATTCGCAAAGAGTAGGGCGCGGTGTTCCCGGTGATGCGGTCTGTCCTCTGTAGAATATGATGGTTGGGAGGGTAAATGCTCGGAGATATTAGCTACACCCAGGTACTCTAATATAAGAGGGTAAAGAGAGAAATATGATATATTCTTTGATTGCACTCACGTGATAAGACGGCCATGTTGGTGCCAAAACAATAGAAAAAATGTAGCTCAAATTTTGCATAATAATAGAGTCAAGACTTTTTCGCTTTTGTTCTTTCCACCATCATGGCCGCCGTGACGTCAGGTGCAATCAAAGAATATGATAACATGATATCATAAACATGCACCTTCCCACGTATTCCCCCAGCGCATCATTTCAGCTGAAGATATTGTTAAGCGGCTAAGCAAAATGAGCGGTCTGACCTGTAAAATGCCAAAAGAACTGTTATGTTCTTAGGGCTTTTCACTTCACCTGTGGTACAAGCTTGATGAGTTGATGGAGCTTAATTCTTCTGTAAATACCATCCGCTTTGTCTTCGGCCGATGTCGTAAACTGTAAGGCGAAAAGTGGTCGATATTTGGAATCGTTATCGACAAATACTTCATTGAGAGATTCTATATCTCTTATTTGACTGACAAATCTATAAGGCCCATAATCCAACCTTCAATACGACTTTCTTGTAGCCTACTTTTGTGCTGAACGGGTGTTATCATTTTACAAGAGTTGCGCTAAGCCCGCGTAAAACTCCGGGAAGTTCAACATTTTTCTGTAAAACCCGACTGAAAGTTCTCGCTTTCGAAGCAACTCATCCGACAAGAGAATTAATAACAATGATGTTTTAGCTCGGACTCTTCGCAAGTTTGGGTCAGTCTCACCCTGGCCTGTGTAACAGACAATTTATTACGCAAAGCAAGGCCCCGTTTCACGTATTGTAAAGAATCAAGTCCATCCTGAAGGTCCTGGAGGAAACCCCAGATGTAACAATTACCATTTGAGGCAGAGGGCTTCCAACAAACTGAGACGATTTAAAAATATGAAAGACGTTCACCTTCGCAAGTTTTTTTTCAAAGTCCATAATCTCGCGCATTTTTGTCGTCGTGTTACATAAAGTTCCAAGAAGGTTTGCAACTGTAGCCATGTATTCTACGTATATATCCACCATCTGAAATAAAAGAAAAATAAATAAAATAATTATTTCTTAGTCTTCCTTCGTTTAAAACTGCTGTGCCAAACTTGTCAAAGAGTATCACTGCGTACGTGTGGGCGGCATAGCTTGCATAACCGCACCTTGTCTTACCATTGTAACAAGTTACTTAAACCTAATTCACCTAATTTCAAACTACTTTTTTGACATCACATGTTATTAACTTACCTCGGGATGTTTGAAATATATCTCTCTTTGTAGACTTAAACCAGACTGATCGACCTACAATGAAGAGCTAAGTAAATCATCATGTTACAGATTCCCGTGAAGCATATGATTTTCAGACTCAACAACGTGCCCATAGCTGATGAACGTTGCTCTAGGGTTGTCCATAGTAATTTAAGTATGCGGGAGTTGACTGATATGGCCTCTCTTTGATAACGTGAATATACGCACGGCCATTCGAACAACGAAACCGAGATATGGATTACGAAAAGTCAACATGGAAACATCAAGTTTTATTTAATATTGTTGCATAGATCAAAAGTTGGTGATTCTCATGTCAGTATCAAACATATGAGCAAAACATTCAAACCGGTACTCCTTGTGAAAGAAATGCTTGAAAGAGGAGTGAATTTGAAATCGCAGGTACATTCGCGAAAGGAACATCTTGTCCTCTATTCGATTCCTCTCTTATCATGGACAAAAACTGCAAAAATGGTCTGTCAGCTGGTGATCAACGTGTAATGAGTGTCAAAAGAAATTGTGGTCCGGTTTAAAGTTAAATCGCGTTTAGAGGTGTGGGGCGATTTGGGCCCTGACGATTGGTTTGTATTATTACTGGTTTGCCAAACCCAGTCGGAATCTGCGTTTTATTTCTCGGTTTTTTTGTTTTTTTTTCCGTGTCGGGAAACGTCCTTCCTGTCATTCCCCTACTAAAGTGGTGTTTTTGTGCATAGAGTCTTCTGCGCGTATTTTGATGGGTTTCAGGGGGTAGGAGAAATGCGTAGGTTTCTCTGGTGGACACCGTACAAATTTTTATTAACCTGCAATGGCATCGGAGTCATTGTAACACAACTGGTGTTTTGGCGGATCCTTAAAAAAAAAACCTTTATGGAACTCAAGAATGGAACGTCAATTGGATAAACAAGACAGGCGGTGGAAAATAAATATCTGGAATCTTAAAAGCGACGAGTAATGGACTTCGACAACAATCTTTCGCCCGTCGAGCCGTAATCGAAGTGACGTGTATTTCTAACATTTTACCAAGTGTGATGTTATGTACAACACTGAAACGAAATGAAAAATTCTGTGGTAGCTTATGGGTAGACAGAGAAGGAATCGAACACCTTAAGTGGATCTGTGATCTCTGTTGTCTGGCTATATGTATTTATTTGTACTCAACTCTGCACAGTTTTTAGAAATTTGGCAACCAAGAAATTTTTTGAAAGAAAGCTTGCCGCCTATTTTGTGCTTCATTATTCAAGGAAAACGTTCTTCAGGAAAGGGTATGATCCTGAAATTTATTTTGTTGCATATGGAAATTTGACAAGATTGGGTTTCTTGTCCTCACGCACGCAACGAAATAGGATGGGTCTTTTGCCTCTAATAGCAAATATGTTGTTTGTTTCATCACATTTTTCGCTGGGAAAGGTGGTCTTTATGGATTCATCTTGTTGTGTAATATTCGAGCTTAACAAACTTGCATATGTGCGTTGAAATGTGATACGCAAGGAGAAGAAATTTTTTCTCTGTGACAAATGATTAATTTAACCTCAGAAAAATATCTGTTTTATCATAATAGTGAAAACTGAAGTCTATTTGGTAAGCCAACAACATTTCTTTAATTTATGTTTGGATTTTCAATTACATTGCACCCGCCGGTCAGCCTCATGATTGTGTAAATAGTTCACCCTGAAGTCAAAATAGATGCGTTTCTCAGGAACCCGACAAAGGAGGCTTCCTGACCCGAAAGATGAAATGTAAATATTCAGTTAATATTACAACAAATTTAAAAAACCAAAGACGGACGTTTCTTGGCTAAAAAGTACGTTGTTTTACTCTGAAAACCTTTGCCTAGCACTTGATCAATTTCTTCCTTTTGACAGAACATCATGACCTTTCCGTTGATTAATTAAAGTCAGAGACTGCAGATATTTTCGTGTTTTTACGATCGATTGTCATTAATCTTTCGACGAAAATTTGATTCAGAGTTATATATAAAAAATATATTATATTTATCTTCATCTGTCTTTTGGCTTATCTTTTACTGTTAACTCCCGGCTTTTTTGGTCCTTTTTTGCGCAAACGTAAAGCCAAAAATTGTTTTGATCTGGCATCAGATTAGACAGAAAAGAAGAAGGTTTATAAAGCGGAAACAACATCTTCAGTCCTTCCTTAGTGTGTGCAATAAACGTTTGCTTAGTGCAACATGATCAACATGAGATGCAGAAAAACGTCCGTCAGAGCAATTTGTAGTTAGTTTTTTTGTAGACTACTTATTTAAAGAATGTAGGAGTGAATTCTACTCAAGCGCGTGTTTTGTTATGTTTTAACTCGATTTATTACCAAAGCTTAAAAAACTAAAAGACCTCAAAATGGGACAGGACATTACAAATTATTAATCGTGTGAACGTGTGAGCCAAAGGGCTTCTGCTGGTACGACGTCTGGGTGACCCCTCAAATGGTCTTAATGACCTCCCATTTGAAAAAATTAACTGGAACGCGGCACTTCAATACCATCCAATTCAGTGCGGCACCGCGGAAATACGTTTTTGTGACGTCTAAGTAACTGGTCAGTGGTCATCACCATCAGGCATGTAGAGTTCTGAAGTGTGTTCTTAGAGTTCCATAAAAGGTCGGTATTTTGCCTGATAGTAAGGTGAGAAATTTCATTGATACTGCTCGCTTTTTGTGAGTTTGATCCCCTGAAACTGGTTTTTAATACTTAAGTCTCGTCCGTAACGAATAGCGGTACAAGGGAGTCATTTTGTGTGGAGTATATTGCAGTTTGCTGACTCGAGCTGACAAAGCTTCAAGCGCCAACGATGGGTATCCAGGCGAAACAGAGAATTGGTTATGTATGAAGCTTTTCGCAAGGAGTTTTGAGACTGGATGGATTCAAAGTGTAACTTGCATGAAGCGACAGAGGTAAGTCGTATAATTTTCACACAAACTTCGTGTTAACATGTCGCTTGTTCGGCTCGTATTGTTCACTTATTTATTCATTTATTTATTTATTACAGATTCACTCCACTAAATTACAAACAGATAATTACTTAATTAATTGATTTAGTTGCCTTGGACTCGCCACTTGCGAGTATTGACCTTCACGAAAACAACAATTTCATATCGAATGCAACTTCAGTTTGGTTCCGGCAAAATATATATTGTGAAATGACAACTCTCCAAGAGTATTCGCTCTAAGTTTTAACTTTTTTCGCTGTCGACAAGACTCATGGCGAAAACCATTTCAAAGCTGCCGGCATTTTGTGTTTCCGTTAACGTGTGCCGCTGACCAGAAAAATTCTGCAGCGCGCCCCCAAAAACCTATTTCCGCGGTGCCATTCAGTGCATTCTGTTTTTGTGTAACACGTACCACAGGCAACCCAGTGTACGCTTTATGGAGCGTCTAGGTTTTACTATTATTCAAGAGTTACAAGGCCCCACGTTTTTAAGTTAAAGTAAGAATTCTTATGAATCCTCTGAGGGAAGATATTGAAACCTGCAAAAAGAAGCTTATTGTCATTGATATTTCCTTCTTTGCTTTGCATCATCTGTTCAACTTACCTTTATGAGGTGTT
>NC_090872.1:41457823-41467823 GCF_036669935.1 Montipora foliosa
TTTACAGCATACACCTTTGATATTTGACATCCATGTTATGGTCAACTGACACCTGTCAAAATAAGGTATCGGCTGACCAGTGTCACGTGACCTTATTGTGGGCTCAAGTTTAGAGCTTGTAGAAGTCAGCTTTTTTTAAAGTTGACCGCTTACTTGCTTACTTACTTAGGCGTTGTTACAATATTTCGGCTGGCCAACACCAGCCTTCTTCAGGTTTATTGAATGGATAAACGCTTGTTACAAGATCTTCATATTTACCGGAAAAGACATGAAAAGGCTACGTGATGTGTAAAATTAATAAAAACGGAAATGCATAAAAAAGTAGAAAGATAATTATACATGATAACAAGGTAAAATAAACAAAAGAAAATAAAAAGGTAGCTAAACTAAATTACATTTCATCTCTTCTGTTAAGGCCTGCAGGCTCCAGTGTTTTTCCTCTGTGTATGAGGAATGCCTCACGAGCCTTTCTGATGGAGTCACGACTAGTGTGCAGTTGCAACAAATGCACCCTAGTCGTGACTCCATCAGAAAGGCTCGTATATACGGAGCTTCCGTAAGAGAATATTGTGATCAATGGTATCGAACGCCTTTTTAAGATCTATGAAAACTACACCGTTGACAAGGCCATTGTCGATATTAACCGACCAGCTGTTTGCTGCATCAACCAGGGCAGTAAGGGTACTGTGTAACGATCGAAATCCAGATTGACAGTGGCTTAGTAGGTTGTTAGCGTTAAGATACTCACTAAGTTGATCACAAACACATTTTTCAAATATTTTGGCAACGGTCGGTATGACGGATATTGGTCGATAATTGTTGGGGTCATCCCTTTTGCCCTTTTTGAAAATAGGAGTCACTCTTGCCAATTTCCACTCATCTGGAAAGATACCAGTCTCGATCGATTTAGCAAAGATTAGTGTAAGAGATGGTGAAACTATGCTGGCAGCCATTTTTAATAGTTTATTTGGAATATTATCTAGTCCGGCCGACCTCCTTTCATTTATTTTGGACAACAGCTTATAAACTACATTCAGCGATGGTGCTTTCAATGAGAACGAAGTTTCAGTTGGCGTGAGATATGTTTCCGGTCCTATATGAGATGCTGGAATGTCTGAGGCCAGCCTTTCACCAATGTTTGAAAAGTGCAGATTTAGTTCTTCAGCTATTTCAAGGGGTTCAGTTGAAATTTGCTCGGCAACTTTAATTTCCGAAATATTCGCGGCCTTGTTTGATCGTCGCGAAGACAGTTCATTGATTAAATTTCCCTTTTTTTTTGGGATTTGACTTGTTGAGCTCCAGATGATCAATGAAGTATTTACGTTTGGCTTTCTTAATTTCGTTATTCGTCTGGTTCCGGGCTCGTTTGTATTGATCCCATGTTGACTGTTTACGGTCCAACACGGCTTTCTTTTTTAAGAAATCTCTCTTGTGCTTTTCACAGCGCAGACGGTCAGTTATCCATAAGGCCTTTTTATTGCCAACCCGTTTAGATTTAAGTGGGGCATATTTGTCTATAGATTGCATTAGCAAATCTTTCCACATGGACCACATATCATTTGGGTCGTTAAGTGTTTCAATATCAGATCACGCCCTTTGTTGTAGATCCCTTAGGTAGCTAGACGTATGGAAATTTTTCATGTGGCGAGTTTTTATTGTTCTATCTCCTGAACGCTCGTAATTGGGCTTATATGTCATATAAATTAGAGCATGGTCGCTAATTGCAAGGTGAACAGCACCATACTTGGCAATTTTATCGGGTGAGTTCGTAATACAATGATCAATAAGCGTGCAGGAGTTCACAGCAACCCTTGTTGGTTCAGTGATTAGTCCGTGAATATCGAAGATGTGTTGAAGTTTAATAGCGCAGGCTGATGTTATGCCTGGCGTGAGATCCACGTTAATATCTCCCAGGAGAAAAAACTCAGAATTTTCCGCGTCTTTTTCATCACTACCTCTTCAAAGTCATTGAAGACACTCACCGGAGAATCGGGAGGTCTATACCAAGTGCTAACTAAGAATAGTTTGGACCGGAGCCTAGTGATTTCCAAAACCAACAATTCGAGATTTTCAGAACTCAAGTCGTCACGGATTTTATAATTTAGATTACATCGCACGTAGAAACAGACCCCACCTCCGTTACGCCCATTTCTGACACGATCTTTCCGTATCACTTTATAATCCGCTAAGTATACCTCGCTGTCGTCAATAGTGTGGTCCAATTTCGTTTCGTTGATGGAAAGTAGATCAATTTTAGATAGAATTGGACATGAATACACGCAGTTCTTCAATGTGGACTAACAGACTATTTATATTAACGGAAGCCATCACTAAGCCTCGACCGGACGAATTGATCTTAACATCTGATCTTAACGATCTGTTCGTTATTTAACGAACGCTTTAGTGTCCAAGAAATGAATTTGTGGAGTAAATTCTTCCACCAAGTTTGAGCTATTACTGGTATCCTGTTTTCTCGTTCTCTTTCTGTCTTCTTTCGTTTCTGCTTTTCTGTCATAGGTCGTCCAGGTATCATACAACCTTATCGGATGCGTTATTTTAAGTGGATGAATATTTTTTAAAAGCAGTTTAATCGTTTTTACCTTTGGTCAGGAATGAAACTCGAATTTTTATTCTCAACTGGAATTAAATGACAATCATCTATGCTCTTTTGGATATAAGTATTACGAGATCAGACTTATCGACTTGTTCTGTCAAGGCCCTAGAGGACTACATCCCAGCTTCACAAATCCACCTATCTGAAGATTTACCTTTGTTTACAGCCTTTGCTTCTCCTCGGTCAAAAGAGAAAGCACAGTTCAGTTCAGGTTCAGTTTCAGCCGTTAAATGTCCGTCGTTGGACGTAGTCCTTCACCATTGTCCTCCACTGGTATACGTTTTGCACAACACGGTGCCGGTGTTTTACAAAACTATCCAAGTCGTCCTTTCGTCTCGTCGTTGGTCTTCCTCTGTTCCTTGTATGTCCCCGGGGCCTCCAGAATGTAATGAGGGTTGTCCATCGGTTGTCTGTTCTTCTAGCCGCATGAACAGCCGAATTCCATTTGAGTTCAGCTATCGTTTCCATAATATCTCGGGTTTTTTCTCGGACCATTGACCTGTTTTACGGTCCCGCCACGTGATGTTTATCATGATTCTTTCATGGGCTCTCTGTATAGTTCTGAGTTTCAAGGTTTGTTCTTTCGTAAGATTCCAGGTTTCTGATCCATAGATAACTGTTGGTAAAATGTACTGGTCATAAACCTGACGTTTAAGAATGATCAGAATGTCTTTGTTTCTGAAGATCGCACTCGCCCTGCCGAAAGCTTGCCATCCAAGGGTGATACGATGTTTGATCACTTTTTTCTTAGAGGCGGAATCCATGGAAATGCATTGACCGAGATAGATGTAACGATTGATTTCTTCGATTTCGTTATATAATTACTGTCGACGGTGGTGGGTTTGTTGACGTATCCAGTGAACTCGTTGTACATAACCTTCAAAGGCTTTGTTGTTATCAACCAGGCCCACGACTAGATTAACAACATGGAGGTGATCAGTTGTGGAAAAGCCCTTGCGAAACGCCGGCTTGTTCTCTTGGTTGATTCCTGTTTAGCGTGCTCGTAATTCGGTTCGTGATGACTTTAGTGAAAAGTTAGACTGCAGAATGACGATCGCTTCATTCCATTTCAGGAATCTTGCTTTCCCTTAGTATTCGTTAAAAGAATCGCTAATTTCATGTACATGGTCTCACCCGCTGCTCGTACAGCGCTACTCTATAGATATTGCCGTGCTTTGTGAAACTCGGCTTGCCGAAAGCGGTCAGTTAACAGAAGACACCTCGGGTTACATTTTCTTTTGGAGTGGTCTCCCAGCTTGCATGAAGCGGATATGGGGTGTCCAAGTCATCCATTGCTTGTAAACTTCCATCTCTCCCACAAGCTGTAAATGAGCGCTTGATCACACTTCGCTTGCCTCTGGAGGCATATGCACCGACTATGACAAGTGATGCGACAACGAAAGAACAGTTCTATGCAGATCTAAGCAATTTAATCATCAAAGCACCAGTTGAAGACAAGTTAATAGTCTTGGGCGACGTCACTGCACACGTTGGAACTGATTATCTAGCCTGGCAAAATACCATTGGTCGACATGGAGTTGGAAAATGTGAACATAATGTTACCATCACTAACACTCTTCCAATTACCGGACAAATATAAAACGACCTGGATGCACCCTCCCAGTAAACACTGGCACCAGATTGATCATGTGATTGTCAGAAGTCATGATGTCAGTGACGTTACTCTTACCGTGAAGAGTAATGAGTGGCGCAGAGTGCAGCACTGATCACCGATTAGTTCGCACCTTCTTGAAACTTAAAATAAAACGACCTATTTGAAAGAGCAGCTTCAAGCCTACCAAAATACTCGACGTAAGTAGGCTAAACAACCCAGCTCAAAGAGAGGTGTTTGCACATGCCATGCTTGAGGCTCTAGAAAGTGAACAGGTGCCTGAAGAAGTAAATATAGAATGGTCTTCTCTGCAAGCTACAGTGTCTAATACAGCTTACAATGTCCTTGGACCCGCCAACAGGAATCAACCTGACTGGTTTGTAAAAAACATCCAAGAATTACAGCACCTTATAGACAAAACACAGAACTTTGTAACATACTAAGCCGTAACACTAGGGCCACCAAGTCTGAGTTCGCATCTTCACGATCTTTACTTCAAAAAAATGACAATCATGAAGACATCCTCAAACGCTGGTTAGAACAATTCTCTGTGTTACTAAATCGCCAATCTACGGCCAGTGCTGATGGCATAGAATCTATTGCTCAAAATCCTATTCCTATTCGTAATAGCCTTTCTGCTTCGCCTACCAGGGAGGTAGTCATAAAAGTAGTAAGCACTCTTCAAAATGGGAAAGCTGCTCGTGAAGATGGTATTCCAGTCGCGATTTTCAAGCATGGTGGTCAGTTGCTCCTTGATAGACTACACGTCTGCTGACGCACATTTGGGGAGACGAAGTTGTACCAGACCAACTTAAAGATAATCAGATAGCGACTCTCTACATTGGAAAAGGGAACCGTAATGACTGCAGTAATTATCGTGAAATATATCTACTCTCCACTACTGGCAAAATCCTTGCAAAGGTGATGCAGTACCGCCTAGCCACAAATATTATCGACAAAGTAGTATCTGAATCTCAGTGTGGGTTTAGGAGCAATCCTTGTACTGCTGATATGATATTGTCTGCACGTCAATTACAAGAAAAGTGCATTGAGCAGAACATTGGGCTGTATGCTGCTTTCATCAATTAACAAAGGCCTTTGATAGTGTACCAAGGGATGCTCTATGGAACATCCTTGCAAAGCAAGGCTTACCATAAAAAAAATGTCTTTAAGCAACTACATACTGGTATGCATGACCGTGTGTGTATCAGTGGGAACTCTTCTGAGCGTTTCTGTGTAACTACTGGTGTTATTGCTCTCGCAACTTCAGATGATGGCATCTTCAATATCAGGCGACTTCAAGCTTAAACAAATGTTCATCTTTAACTTGTTCGCGATTTGCTTTTGATTGATGACTGTGGCGTCTTCGCACACACTGAGGATCATCTGCAAAGATTAATGAATGATTTTTCGTCTGCAGCAAAGGACTTTGGTCTCACCATAACTACTCAGAAAAACAGAAATCATGTCAACCATCTCCTGCCTTAAATATCTTTGTGGATGACTGTAAGCTGCTTCACACTGATGCCTTTACATATCTCGGGAGCGTCCTCTCTGAGGATGGACGATTAGATCGCGAGGTCTCAAATCGTATTTCCAAGGCGAGTGCTTCCTTCGAAAGGTTGTACACTCGTGTATGGAACAGCCACAACATCACAATTTCAACTAAGATAGCTGTCTACCAGGCTGTAGTCATTAACACCCTACTTTATGGCTCGGAAAGCTGGACCACATATGCTCGGCATATCAAGCAGCAGTCCTTTCACCAACGTTGCTTGCGTAAAATCCTCCATGTAACCTGGCAAGACGGTGTAACAAACCTGGATATCCTTACTAAATCAGGCTGCCCCTCGATGGAGAGTATGGTAAAACAACGGCAGCTACGATGGGCAGGCCACTTGGTAAGAATGGACGATCACAGGTTACCCAAGCAACTATTCTATGGCAAGCTCGTAAGAGGTTAGCAGAAGATCGGAGGACCGAGAAGACGATTCAAAGATTACTTGAAGGCATTACTTAAAGATTGCGAAATCGACCTAGAAACTTGGAAACTTATAGCATATGATCGTCTTTTATGGCGTAGGAGTATCAATGGTGGCATTCGCATTTGATATTATGTCCTTTCTGTCGAGGTCACGCACGGCTATGATGGTGTTAGGAAATTTAGAAGAGAGGTTGACCTTTTTGAAACTTAGGCCCGTTTTAAACGTTGCATTTCACATGTGCCGAATCTAATGTAAATGAACGAAAACAACAGATTTTTCTCATTTGCATTAAGGGCTCTTTGCATGGTGAAATTCAGCCCGGGTTCTGAAAGAAATCCTCTAAAAATGAGAGTGGCAGTTACATGGAGAAGGTTTCAGCTCGGGCTGAAAATCCTAGCCCGGTTTCTAAAACCAGCCTAGGATTTTCAGCCCGGGCAAACGGGCTGAAAATCCGCAAAAAGTGCATGTAATCGAAATGAAATGTCAGCCAGGGCTGAAAAAGGAACGTGAGCATGCGCATCGACTGTGTTTTCGCATCTCAGTAAATTTTCCCACGCAAATTTACGTTTTGGGCCCGGGCTGAAATTCATCATGTAATCGCAACAAAATTTCAACCCGGAGGGTGGAGCGAAATTTCAGCCCGGGCTGAAAATCCTACCCCGGTTTCAAAAACCAGGGCAAATGGGCTGAAAAATGCATGTATTCGCTATCATTTTTTTCAGCCCGGGATGCAAAAGGAACTTGAGCATGCGCATCGACTGTGTTTTCTCATCTCAGTAAATTTTTTCATGGAAATTTGCGTTTTGCACCCGGGCTGAAATTGAGCATGTAATTGCAACAACATTTCAGCCCGGCTGGCGGAGCGAAATTTCAGCTCGGCCTGAAACTCACCATGTAATCAGGCCCTTAGATTCGGCACATGTGAAATGCAACGTTTAAAACGGGCCTAACATTTTATGGTACAAGTTGTTTATTTGTTTTAAAAATGCCTTGTCAAGCGAATAGGAATTGCGGGGTCAAAATATAACGAAAACCCAGGGAAGCAGAAAAGAGAGGCCCTGGAAACGAGCTTGCGTAAACAAACGTTACGCAACACAACACTACGCGACACCAGGGGAAAACCTTTAGCCTGAAAACAGCTTTCAGTCCTTAAAAAGAGGCAAAATGTGAACCTTCAGTGGCCAAAATGCCGGTTTTTTGACAACAAACGATGTGAACTCTTAGACGACGAAGAACTCCCTCGACTGTACGATGTAAATACTTGCAAAAAACGAAAAACCAACGTCAAATTTGGTGCAGCTTTTGTGAGTTTCAGTCCAGAAATGACTATCTTTAGAGATGCAAGAAATGCACTTATGATAGCAAACGACATGGAAACTAATAGGCGATGAAGAACTTCTTCTTCTGTACGACTTGAATTTATCAAGGAACCTCTGCTTACCTTACTGGTGATATGACAAATTTGATCCCAATAACTTGACAGACGCCGAATGCAAGATTAAATTTCGCGGCTTTTTGAAACAAGATCATCTCAGGGGCACCCAGCGTCAATTTTCGGAAAATATCTGTTCGGAAGACAATTTGAGATCTAGAATTTTCGGAACATTTGTTGTAAAATGTCTTGCTTGCCTGCCTGTCCTAGGATTTTCGAATATCTAAAAAATGGTATAATTGCCCATTTTTAACGGATTTGTGCCCTAAAAAGGTCACGTAGAATATTCGGGAGCCTTTTTTCTGGCTGAAATTTTCGAAAAGGTAAGTTTTGATCCCTATAATTTTCGGATCACTAGACTTTCAGCTAGGGAATCCGAACAGATGAAAAACTTTTAGGGGATAAAAATATGGCTATACTACCGTTTAAAGACTAAAATACGTTTAACAATGCTATGTTTAAGTGGTTTTGAACTATATTCTCGTTGGGTGCCCCTGTCATTTACACTCTTCTTGACGTGTTGAGGCTCCTGGAGAAATTCATTTGTAAAAACCGTTTTCACGTTCACAGTGATGAAACTTTCTGTGTGCTTTTAAGACGATTTTCCCTGATATCCCTGTAGATAGAAATATATGGTACCAAGATTTGGAAGTGCGGTTCGTCAAATCAGCACAGCTGTGAGCGAAATGCTTCGAGTCTTCATATCCTGTTGTAAAGTAGATATTCTTATAATTAACGAATATAAATTACATTCCACTATTCATGATAACGAACTTTATTTACCTGGCTGTGAAGTAGTCAGAAGAGATCGCAGAGTTAATGGAAGGAAAGTGGGTGGTGTTTGTATCTACCTGCGCACAAATCTTAATATCCGAATTCGAGGTGATCTGAATAACGATAATTTGGAGTGTTTATTCGTTGAAATCAGCATGCCTCGAAGTACAGGATTCGTGGTTGGCACCAGGTATCGGCCCCCAGGTTCTCCCATCGAATTGTTTAACGAGTTTGAGAAATTGATAGACAAAATTGACGCTGAAAATAAGGAGTTGTATCTACTTGGCGATGTTAACTGCAATTTGTTGCCTGAGGCAACAGCACATACTTCGTCCTCATTAACTAACATTCTTGATATCTATGGTCTTAGCCAATTAATCACGGAACCAGCACGTATTACCCAGGTGTCAAAAAGCCTGATCGATTTATGCATAACTAATTCCCCGGAGAAGGTTTCAAACTTTGGGGTTGTTCACGTTGGGATTAGTGATCATTCCCTTGTTTTTATGACACTTAAGGCTAATTATGACCGCAAGTCTGACCGCAACAGGTCTCGCACAATCGAAATGCGGCAGTTTAAAAACTTTCAAAAAGATAAGTTCTTAAATGATCTCGAGCAAATGCCACGGAGGAATGTTAGTTCGCACTCTGATCCAAATGATATGTGGCAAGAATGGAAAAACCTGTTTGTCAGCTGCATGGACAAACACGCGCCTCTAAAATCAAAAAGAATTCGTAACGAGAGGTCTCCGCGGATAACGAGTGAATTATTGCTCAGAATGCGCAGAAGAGATGTTCTTAAAAAGAAAGCGATCTCTACAAATGATCATGCCATGTGGCAGCAGTTTAAACGGGCTGGGAACCAGGTGAATAATGCAACGAAACTTGCTAAAAAACGATATTTTTCCGAAAATTTGGAAACTAGCAAAGGCAATCCACGTAAAACTTGGAATCTTATTAACGAGCTTAGCTCACGGAGTAGTTGTAAGTCGTCCAATATTTTGGAAAGCCAAGCTAATAATAGAAATATAAATAACGCCGATGATATGGCGGAAGCTTTCAATGTGCACTTCACTAACATTGCGAAAATGCTAGCTCGTGATATTCCGGTTGGACAGAAGTTGACGCTGAATCGACATTCTTCTAGACCTGTTGAAAATAATCGATGAAAAGAAAGCCACTGGCCTTGACAAGATCCCTAGTAAGTTATTAAAAATGGCAGCTAGTATTGTTGCATCCTCACTAACAGACGTATTTACGAAATCAATCCTCACGGGAATCTATCCAACTGAATGGAAATTGGCAACGGTGACACCGATCTTTAAACAAGGCTCAAAATCAGACATAAATAACTATCGCCCCATCTCCGTTATCCCAGTAGTCTCGAAAGTGCTTGAAAAACTTGTCTATGACCAACTTTATCATTAAATAATAAACTGCTGTCAAGTTGCCAGTCAGGGTTTCGTTCCTTACACAGTATCATTGCAGCTTTGCTTGAGGCGACAAATAGCTGGTCTGTTAATATCGACCATGGCTTCCTGAATGGCGTCGTTTTCACTGACCTTAAAAAGGCATTCGACACT
>NC_090872.1:41477823-41480323 GCF_036669935.1 Montipora foliosa
AACAAAAAGTTGCGTTTTTAGGCTAAAACGAACTTTTTGCGTAATTTTTTAATGTGACTTTTATTTTCGCCAAATCGTAATCTTGATGTAAGAATCTTTTTACATTTTTTGCACTAAAACTGCTCAAATCACTGCAAAAAAGCAGTTTTTACAAAAAGTTGCGTTTTTAGGCTAAAACGAACGTTTTCCACAACTTTCTAGTGTGAGCTGGATTTTTATCAATAAGAAACTTGATGATTACATTTCAATTTTGTTCTGCCTTCAAAACAGTTCCGAACAATACCATAAAGCAGTTTTTTTAAAAAAAAAGTTGCATTTTAAGGCTGAAACCAACGTTTTGCACAATTTTCCAGTGTGACTTATATTTTCACCAAATTGTAATCTTGATACAATAATCTTTTTAAATTTTTAGCACAAAAATTTTCAAATCACTGCTAGAGATCAGTTTCTACAAAAAGTTACGTTTTTAGGCTAAACCGAATGTTTTGCAGAATTTTCCAGTGTGACTTGTACTTTCACCAAAACGTAATCTTGATGTAATAATCTTTTTAAATGTTTTGCACCAAAAATGCTCAAATCACATGCAAAAAAACAGTTTTAACAAAAGGTTGCGTTTTTAGGCTAAAACGAACGTTTTGCACAATTTTTCAGTGTGACTTGCATTTTCACCAAATGATAATATTGATGTGACAATCTGTTTACAGTTTTTGCTCTAAAACTCCTTTAATTACTGCCAAAAACCAAACGAACGTTTTCCACAATTTTCCAGTGTGACTTGTACTTTCAACAAATCATAATCTCTCTGTGATAATCTTTTTACATTTATTGCTCTAAAACTGCTCAAATCAGTGCCAAAAAACAGTTTTACAAAAAAATGTGTTTTCATGGTAAAACGAAGGTTTTGCACAATTTTACTCTACGGCCGCTACATCGACGACTGCATCGGCGCTATTTCATCCAGCAGAGAAGAACTCGATCAATTTATAACCTCCGTCAACTCTTTTCATCCGGCTCTACCTTCCCTACCTGGGAAATTTCGGAAACTTCATTGGCTTTCCTAGATATCAAAGTTTCTATTAGAGGCAACGTGCTATGCACTAGTGTGCACTACAAACCTACTGATTCACACAGTTATTTGTTGTATTCATTGTCACATCCATCACATGTCAAGAACTCCATTCCTTATTCTCAAAATTCCTTCGCCGCGTTCAGTTAAAAGCCTTTTTTCACGACAAAGAGGATGATTCGGACACTTCTAATAAAGATATTTTTGAAACACTTCTAGTTCGCAAATCCAAATGGACTCCCCCAGAGGGACAATTTTACCTCTTTAGATTTTTTCACCAAAAAATGCCGTCACGACATTCACAAACTTTAATTCAATCGCAACACTAAATTTTCCAACCTTTCCTCGGAAGAGTGGGCGGCGCTTAAAAATCTTAGTAAACGCAACGACATAGTTGTCAAATCGGCCGACAAAGGCGGCGCGGTAGTTGTTTGGCGGTCTGACCTTTACCAAAAAGAAGCTTTGCGGCAACTTTCGGATACCTCGTTTTATGCCAAAATCCCTAAAGATCTCACTTCCAAAAATCAAAAACTTGTCAAAGACACCATTCAAAATCTTATAGTTAATCAAGAATTACCGGACACTGCCACTAATCTCATCATCAACACCCCTAGAACTTCGTGCATTTACTTCTTGCCTAAAATTCACAAACCCAACAACCCAGGTCGCCCTATCGTTTCTGCCTGTAGTTGCCCCACCGAACTCATTTCTAGCTACTTAGACAGGATTGACGCCTATCGTCAAATCTTTGCCATCGTACATTAAAGACAGTACACACGCACTACAAATTTTCCGCGATTTCAATTTCTCCGGCCAAGACAAACTTATTTTCACCATGGACATTACATCTCTATACACACAGTCATTCCTAATAGCGAAGGTCTTCAAGCACTTAAACACTTTTTCGATCAACGCACTGTCAAAGAACCTAGCTCGGAAACGCTCCTCCGCCTTGCCGAACTAGTTTTAACGCTTAACTGTTTTTCATTCGCCGGCAACTATTACAAACAAATTAATGGAGTAGCGATGGGCACAAGAATGGGACCTAGCTATGTCAATCTATTTGTAGGATATGTTGAACACCAATATTTTAATCAGTACAACGGCCCCAAACCTGAACTCTACGGCCGCTACATCGACGACTGCATCGGCGCTATTTCATCCAGCAGAGAAGAACTCGATCAATTTATAACCTCCGTCAACTCTTTTCATCCGACTCTTAAATATACCTGGGAAATTTCGGAAACTTCATTGGCTTTCCAAGATATCAAAGTTTCTATTAGAGGCAACGTGCTATGCACTAGTTGTTACTTTCGTAATACAATAATTCGTTTGTCTATATTAAGCCGCGATTCGCACATTATTTCCTTTTGTTCATTTAGCCAATCGCACCGCTGTACAAGCTTGCATGATTGTTTTAAGTGATCGGATTTC
>NC_090872.1:41485323-41502823 GCF_036669935.1 Montipora foliosa
AAACGAAGGTTTTGTACAATTTTGCACTGGCACTGCAATTTAAACTTTTTTAAAAATTGGTCATGATAAACGTTTTTGCTGTTTTTAGTGGAAAACTGCTGCAAACACTGCAAAATAGCAGTTTTCATAAAACGTGTTATTTAGAGGCTAAAACGAACGTTTTGTACAATTTTCCACTGGCAGTGCAATTTTAACTTTTTTAAAATTTGGTCATGATAAACGTTTTTGCTCTTTTTACTGGAAAACTGCTGCAAACACTGCAAAATAGCAGTTTTTATAAAACGTGTTAATTAGAGGCTAAAACGAACGTTTTGCACAATTTTGCAATGGCACTGCAATTTTTCCTTTTTTTTAAATTTGCTCATGATAAACGTTTTTGCTGTTTTTAGTGGAAAACTGCTGCAAACCTTGCAAAATAGCAGTTTTAATAAAACGTGTTATTTAGAGTAATACAACGAAGGTTTTGCACAATTTTGCAATGGCACTGTAATTTTAACTTTTTTTAAAATTTGGTCATGATAAACGATTTTGCTGTTTTTATTGGAAAACTGCTACGAACACTGCAAGATAGCAGTTTGTATAAAACCAGTTATTTGGAGGCTAAAACGAAGGTTTTGCCCAATTTTGCAATGGCACTGTAATTTTAACTTTTTTAAAATTTAGTCATGATAATCGTTTTTGCTGTTTTTACTCGAAAACTGCTGCAAACACTGCAAAATAACAGTTTTTATAAAAGGTGTTTTTTAGAGGCTAACACGAACAGTTTTCCCAATTTTGCAATGGCTCTGTAATTTTAACTTTTCTAAAATTTGGTCATGATAATCGTTTTTGCTGTTTTTACTGGAAAACTGCTGCAAAATAGCAGTTTTCATAAAACATGTTATTTGGAGGCTAAAACGAACGTTTTGCACAATTTTGCAATGGCAGTTTAATTTTAACTTTTTTAAAATTTGGTTATCATAAGCGTTTTTGCTGTTTCTACTGAAACACTGCTGCGAACACTGCAAAATAGCAGTTTTCATAAAACGTGTTATTTAGAGGCTAAAACGAACGTTTTGCACAATTTTGCAATGGCAGCTTAACTTTAACTTTTTTAAAATTTGGTTATGATAAGCGTTTTTGCTGTTTTTACTGAAACGCTGCTGCGAACACTGCAAAATAGCAGTTTTCATAAAACGTGTTATTTAGAGGCTAAAACGAACGTTTTGCACAATTTTGCAATGGCACTGTAATTTTAACTTTTTTAAAATTTGGTCATGGTAAACGGTTTTGCTGTTTTCACTGGAAAACTGCTGCAAACACTGCAAAATCGCAGTTTTCATAAAACGTGTTATTTAGAGGCTAAAACGAACGTTTTGCACAAATTTCCACTGTTAGATAATTTTTGACCAAATGATAATCCTGATGTAAATACCTTTTTACGATTTTTTCTCCAAAACTGCTGAAATAACTGGCTTAAACTGTTGTTCACAAAAACGTACGTTTTTAGGGTGCAAGGAACGTTTTCCACAAGTTTGCACTGTTAGATAATTTTTGACAAAATAATAGCCTTGATGTAATTAGCTTTTTACGATTTTTTCTGCAAAACTGCTGAAATCACTGCTAAACACCTTTTTTCGCAAAGACGTACGTTTTCAGGCTGAAACGAACGTTTTCCACAAATTTTTATCAAATGATAATCTTCATGTAATTACCTTTTTACGATTTTTTCTCCAAAACCGCTGAAATCAGTGCCAAAAAACGTTTTTCCTAAAAAACACACGTTTTCAGGCTGAAACGAACGTTTTCCACGAGTTTGCACTGTTAGATAATTTTTGACTAAATGATAACCTGGATGTTGTTACCTTTTTACGATTTTTTCTCCAAAACTGCTCAAATCACTGCCAAAAACCGTTTTTCACAAAAACCTACGTTTATAGGCTGAAACAAACGTTTTGCACAAATTTGCAATGTTAGATAATTTTTGACCAAATGATAATCTTGATGTAATTGGCTTTTGACGATTTTTGCTCCAAAACTGCCCAAATCATTGCCAAAAATCGTTTTTTACAAAAACGAACGTTTTTAGGCTGAAACGAACGTTTTCCACAAGTTTCCACTGTTAGATAATTTTTGAGAAAATGATAATCTTGATGTAATTACCTTTTTCCGATTTTTTTCTCCGAAACTGCTTAAATCACTTCTAAAAACTATTTTTCACAAAAACGTACGTTTTCTGGCTAAAACGAAACTTTTCCACAAGTTTGCACTATTAGATAATTTTTGACCCAATGATAATCTGGATATTATTACTTTTTACGGTTTTTTCTCCAAAACTGCTGAAATCACTACCAAAACCCGTTTTTAACAAAAACGTACATTATCAGGCTAAAACGAACGTTTTCCACAAGTTTCCACTGTTAGATAATTTTTGACCAAATGATAATCTTGATGTAATTACCTTTTCTCGATTTTTTCTCCAAAAATGCACAAATCACTGCCAAAAACCGTTTTTCACAAAAGCGAACGTTTTCAGCCCGAAAGGAACGTTTTCCACAAGTTTCGAATCTTAGATAATTTTTGAAAAATTGATAATCTTTCTACGATTTTATTTCCAAATTTGCTGAAATCACTGCCAAACACCGTGTTTCACAAAAACGTACGTTTTTCGGTTGAAACGATCGTTTTCCACGAATTTGCACTATCAGATAATCTTTCACCAAATGATAATCTGGATGTTATTAGCTTTTTGCGATTTTTTCTGCAAAACTGCTGAAATCACTGCCAAACACCGTGTTTCACAAAAACGTACGTTTTTAGGCTGAAACGAACGTTTTCCACAAGTTTGCACTGTTAGATAATTTTTGACCAATTGATAATCTTGATGTAATTACCTACTTACGATTTTTTCTCCAAAACTGCCCAAATCACTGCCAAAAACCATTTTTCACAAAAACGTACGTTTTCACGCTGAAACGAACGTTTTCCACAAGTTTCCACTGTTAGATAATTTTTGACCAAATGATAATCTTGATGTAATTACCTTTTTACGATTTTTTCTCCAAAACCGCTGAAATCAGTGCCAAAAAACGTTTTCCACAAAAACATAAGTTTTCAGGCTGAAACGAACGTTTTTCACAAGTTTGCACTGTTAGATAATTTTTGACCAGATGATAACCTGGATGTTGTTACCTTTCTACGATTTTTTCTCCAAAACTGCTCAAGTCACTGCCAAAAACGTTAGATAACTTTTAACCAAATGATAATCTTGATGTAATTACCTTTTTACGATTTTTTCTTCAAAACTGCACAAATCACTGCCAAAAAACGTTTTTCACAAAAACGTACGTTTTCAGGCTGAAACAAACGTTTTCCACAAATTTGCACTGTTAGATAATTTTTGACCAAATGATAATCTTGATGTAATTACCTTTTTACGATTTTTTCTCCAAGTTTGCACTGCTAGACAATTTTTGACCAAAAGATAATCTGGATGTAATTACCTTTTTACGATTTTTTCTCCAAAACTGCTCAAATCACTGCCAAAAACCGCGTTTCACAAAAACGTACGTTTTCAAGCTGAAACGAACGTTTTCCAAAAGTTTGCACTGTTAGAAAACTTTTGACCAAATGATAATCTTGATGTAATTACCTATTTACGACTTTTTCTCCAAAACTGCTGAAATTACTGGCTTAAACTGTTCTTCACAAAAACGTACGCTTTTAGGCTGAAACGAACGTTTTCCACAAGTTTGCACTGTTAGATAATTTTTGACCAAATAATAATCTGGATGTAATTACCTTTTTACCATTTTTTTCTGCAAAACTACTGAAATCACTGCCAAAAACCCTTTTCCCCAAAAACTTAGGTTTTCACGCTGAAATGAATGTTTTCCACAAATTTCCACTGTTAGATCATTTTTGACCAAATGATAATCTTGATGTAATTACCTTTCTACGACTTTTTCTTCAAAACTGCTGAAATCACTGGCTTAAACTGATCTTCACAAAAACGTACTTTTTTAGGCTGCAAAGAACGTTTTCCACAAGTTTGCACTGTTAGATAATTTTTGACCAAATAATAATCTGGATGTAATTACCTTTTTACCATTTTTTCTGCAAAACTACTGAAATCAGTGCCAAAAAACGTTTTTAACAAAAACGTACTTTTTCAGGCTGAAACGAACGTTTTGCACAAGTTTGCACTGTTAGATAATTTTTGACCAAATGATAATCTTGATGTAATAACCCTTTTACGATTTTTTCTCAAAAACTGCTCAAATCACTGCCAAAAGCCCCTTTTGGACCAAATGATAATCTGGATGTTATTACCTATTTACGAATTTTTTTTCCAAAACTGCACAAATCACTGCCAAAAACCATGAACACAAAGACGTACGTTTTCACGCGAAAACGAACGTTTTCCACAAGTTTGCACTGTTAGATAACGTTTGACCAAATGATAATCTGGATGTTATTACCTTTTTGCGATTTTTTCTCCAAAACTGCTAAAATCACTGGCAAAAACAATTTTTCACAAAAACGTACGTTTCCAGGCTGAAACGAACGTTTTCCATAAGTTTGCACTGTCATATAATTTTTGAGGAAATAATCATCTAGATGTTATTACCTTTTTACGATTTTTCTCCAAAACTGTTCAAATCACTGCCAAAAACCGTTTTTCACAAAAAAGTACGTTTTCAGGCTGAAACGAACGGTTTCCACAAGTTTGCACTGTTAGATAACTTTTGATTAAATGATAATCTTGATGTAATTACCTAGTGACGATTTTTTCTGCAAAACTGCTGAAATCACTGCCAAACACCGTTTTTCACAAAAACGTACGTTTTTAGGCTGAAACGAACGTTTCCCACAAATTTCCACTGTTAGATAATTTTTGACCAAATGATAATCTTGATGTAATTACCTGTTTACGACTTTTTCTTTAAAACTGCTGAAATCACTGGCTTAAACTGTTCTTCACAAAAACGTACGTTTTCAGGCTGCAACGAAAGTTTTCCACAAGTTTGCACTGTTAGATAATTTTTGACCAAATGATAATCTTGATGTAATTACCTTTTTACGCTTTTTTCTCCAAAAATGCTGAAATCACTGCCAAAAAGCGTTTTTTACAGTTAGAAATAGTTATAATAATAATTTTTTTTGATTTTTGATTTTTCTTTTTTTCTTTATTTTTATTTTTTTAACGTGTAAATAATTCATATCGATTATTGTGTAAATTTTTACGTAATTCACTGTGGTGACTGCCTTGTAAAATGCTGCAATAAACTATCTATCTCTATCTCACTATCTCTCTCTGATCTGGATGTTATTACCTTTTTACGATTTTTTCTCCAAAAGTGCTCAAATCACTGCCAAACACCATTTTTTTAAAAAACGTATGTTTTCAGGCTGAAACGAACGTTTTCCACAAATTTGCACGGTCAGATAATTTTTGACCAAATAGTAAGATTTGATGAACGAAAGGTTTTTCTAACTGTGAGACTTCAGCGGAAATCTTTATGGTAGGGTGGTACGAATTTGCTTGCTCAATGAAATGCTCTATTTCTTCTTTGTTTGTATCCCGCAAGCAAAATGCATCGTAAATGAACCTTTTCCACGGTAGTGGTTTGTTAACGCTCTGCCTTATGATCTCCTTTTCTATAGATGTTATAAATATGTTGGCAAAAGCTACTGCCATGTTAGTGCTCATGGCAGTTGCGTGTGTTTGGAGATAGTCTTTCCCGTTAAATTGGAAGGAGTTCGCCTTCAGTATAAGGCTGAGCATTTCTCTGAGAAAATTAGTAGCTATAGGAGGCTTTTGGGCATAAACGTTTTCGTACGCGTTGCACACTATAGTGATTCCTTCCTCATGTGGGATATTCGTGTAAAGGCTAGTGACATCCATTGAGACTAGAAAAGTGTTTTTTGGCACCCTAGTGCTCTCAATAAACCTTGTGAAATGTGTCGTATCGTTAAGATACGATTCCTGTATTTGTGCTATTGGCTGAAGTACTTTGTCTACGCCGCTGGGGAATGATGATAGGCGTTCTGTTGGGCCATCACACCCAGATATGATAGGTCTTCCGACTAATGTCGGTTTGTGAATTTTCGTGAGGGTATAGAACACTGGAATTCGAGGCGGATCTGTTGTTTGGTTAAACCATTTAGCCGTCATTTCGTCTATGCACCCTGCTTGGCGAAGGGAGTTAATGAGGTGTTTAACTCGCTGGAATGTATCTCTAACCATTGGTTTGTCTAGTGGCTGATAGCTATTTCTATCATCCAGTTGTTTCCGTCCCTCATTAATTTTGTTTTCTCTGTTCATAACGACGGTTGTTGTGCCGTTATCTGCTTTTTTGAGAATAATTTGTTTGTTGTTAATAAGCTCCTTTGAGAGCTCGTTGCTCGCCGGGTGGCAGATTATTTTTAGGTTTAACCAATGGAGTTTCCGCAAGCTTTATATTTTCTTCTTGTAAGTAGGTCTCAAGAGCAATTGACCGTTGAATCGGTGGAATCCAACTGGATTTCACGTTAAATGGATGTTGTTCAGTATTTTGGTCATGATATATATATTAAAGGCGCATCCTTCTGGCAAATTGGTTGAAGTCTGAAATTAGCTGGCGCCTTATCTGGTTTTCTTTCATGACAGGTGTTGGAATGAATTTCAAACCTCGAGAGAGTAAATTGATCTGCTCTGTAGTCAATTGTGTGTCTGAGAGGTTTTTGATGTGTTGCTTGCGTAACTCTATAGTTTCACAAAAACATAGATAATGAATCAAGATTTCACTGTTTAAAAAAGCAATATTTGTCTAAAAAAAAAATTCGTGCAGGGGGTTTCACCTGGAAAAAAAATTCCTGCACAAGCGATGCGCGAAAAAAAAAATTCGTACCAGCTGAAAATCCCCCACCCCTCCCCCCCCCCCCCCATACCTTTTCTAATGGTCCGTCCCTAAAACAGTTTTGCATCCCTGGGAGTACCCAAAGTCCCCGTGGTCAAGGGTACATGTGGACAACGCTGGGCCACTTTTTGGTAGGATGTATCTGATTGTGGTGGATGCGTTCTCTAAGTGGGTGGAAATAGCAGTCACTCACACTGCAACTTCAGAAGCCACTATTGAGGGACTACGCCACATGTTTGCCACACATGGTGTGCCTGATACCCTAGTATCAGACAATGGTCCTTATTTTACAAGTGAGCAATTTGCAAATTTCTGCAATAGGAACAGCATAACGCACATTACAAGTGCTCCATTTCATCCAGCCTAAAATGGGCTGGCCGAGCGTGCTGTTCAGACATTCAAAGCTAAACTTAAACAAATGAAATCTGGTAGTTTAACAACCAAAATTGCTCGCATCCTCTTGAGACAGCATACCACCCCCGATAGCACCACGGGTCTGCCACTATGCCAGCTATTAATGGGCCACATGATTTAAATTTCCCTGGGGGCGGTGTTTCCATCTGTACATGCTAAAAAGCAGTCTAAACAGGAAGCAATGAAAAAGGTGTTTGACCAAAAGACAAGCCCCCGGTATTTCGAATTGGGCGACAATGTTTATTCACGTAATTATGGACAGGGAGCTCAGCATTTACCCGGGGAGGTGGTTGATAAGCAGGGATCTGTCACATATGGTGTGCTTTTAAGGGACCAGAGATACGTCAGGCGTCATGCTAATCGGTTGTTTCCCTGCCTCAAAGAAAATCGCGGTGCAGGGGTAATGGATGGTACAAGTCAGTTGCATCCAGTGGAAACAGAGGAAACGGGGGAGAAAAGCCTCTTCGTGTCTAGAAGTAGGGAGATTATGGAGGAAACCAGAGAGATCCCTGAATCCACTCCTCCACCAGACAGCCCAAGAGGTGGGCATCTGGATTTGCAACCAGCGGCAAACACTACTGTTCCAGTGGAGGCCGTTGACAAACCCTCCTTGCGGAGATCTAGTAGAGAAATCAAACGCCCTAGAAGACCCATAGAGGAAGTCTAGTTTTAACATTATTGTTGTATTGTACATAGTTTAGCTTTGTTGTGGCTTGTACGCCATTAAGAGGGGGGGGGGGGGGGGGCAGATTTTACATACATGTCACGCACGCATGCGCAATTGAATAAAGGGTTCAGACCTCGTGGTCTGTTTTTGAGGTTAATCAAAATGGCGTCAAGTGTGGTTGTTTACCCAGTCGCGAACTAGCGTTCAACTCTCTACCTCGGAATACAACACTACCTCCTTATCTGGGTAGGACAAAAGAGTCGAGATATCTACATTACGTGGTCCGACGTCATCGACGACAACAAGAATAACTTGAAAACATATTACGATCGCTTCGAAGCTCACGTCGGTCCAAGAGCAAACCCTGTCTTCGCCAGATTTAAATTTCATGACCGTGTTCAGGGATCGTCCGAAACAGCGGAGAAGTTCATCCCAGATTTACGCATCCTCCCCCAAGACTGCGATTTCAAAGATCCTGACAGTAGTATAGGGGGAATGACTAGGCGAAATTATTCAAAATGGCGGCTAGTGGGAAATTCTACCCAAACCGGTTTTTGGATTAGGGTTTATAATGAAATGCATACCACGTAGGTGTATGAGGGTATATTCAAGATGGCGGCAGGGGGTTTGAATAAACTCCACGTCATATATTTGGTTTGAATTGTATTATATTTTTTTTCTTTTATCTGGAGTGAAGTGTAGTCTGTTCTGGTGGTACGGTTCCGCCCAACCAGCCGGATAGTATCGCGCTTTTATAGGGAAAGAATAATGGAGTAGCTAAGAACCAATGAGATGGCACTGACGTCACAGTCAAACAAGTTGAAACAAGTTTAAGGGCTGACAACGAGAAGACATTGACGTCATCGCCAAACGAGTTGAAACAAGTTTAAGGGTTGGTTAGAAAAACCAAAGGGTCGCCTTAATAATATAGACTAGAATAATCCCGTCAAACCGGTTTGCTTTTCATCCTTATCGCACACCCAGAAATGAAAAAAATGAACACGAGGCAATATTTCATATCAACACAATTTATTTTATTGAATAAACATAAGAAATTATTACAATCAAGTTTCAAAGCAAACGATTCTCCTGAATTTTACATAGAATCAGTCACTTTATCTATTCTTGCAAATTGTCTCATGAGCTTGGGTCTTTGCATCATATCCATCTTTGCTTTTTCTCTTGGTTCGTAAACTGGAGACCCCCTTGCAGAATACGTATCCACAGACATTTCGTCAGCCCATTGAAAGTATCTACATGTCTCCTTCCTTCTACATGTAAAGTAGGGTCTGAATGGATTCTTTACTGATCGTGACACCCTTAACGTAGGCGTCTCCATATGCTTGCACAGTAGCCGCTTACCACCCTCAAATACTTTGTACTCAGGGATCACACGGTCACACACGCATTGTTGATAGCCATGGATACTCTCTTCAGGGCAGAAGAAGGGACACCCTTTCCAATTTAAGCAGCGAATATAAGGTATACCAGAGGCGGGCCTGATCACTTCAAGGTCTTGAAGACAGAGACCTCATTTTGAGTAACTCATCTTGAAAGTCTTGTGTGATGAGCACAGTCAGAGTCACTTTATAAGATTTTTGAAAACCAGCTTAACACCGGTCAAACTCATTAACACCATTAATTAGTAATCAAGTCTAGCCAGTACCAACAGGTTTTGCAAAACTGGTCACGCTGCAGAAGAAGTTTCTCAGTGTGTTTCTGTTCCTCATGTTGTGGCGTGTTATCGACCCAATCTTGTTCGTACGGCGCCATTGCATCCAACACGTCCAATAAATCGTGCCATAACCAATAGACATTCTCGCGATATTTATCCAAATCTGTTTTATTTAAACATGATATCGCTTTTTGATTATGATGTACTAATAATGGTTCCTGCTTAAAAATGTCCTTATACACCAAGGAGGCAAAAGTGATCCAGTAGGCTTCTTTTATTCTTTCTTCTTCAAGCTGTCCACAACACGAGCTGATCTTATTTTCATTCATATTGGATGCCATGATCTTCACACAAAACTAACAACGGCAGCAACCCATATCCTTCTGTTATATATTCTCTTTCTTTAGGTGAACAGGTTTTTTTCCAGTTCAGTACGGTTCCCATTGTCTATTGCTTCTCAATCTTGCTACCATAGGTGTTCTTGGTTTCCTTGTTATTTTCCTTTTACGAGTCGGTGTAGACAAAGGAGTTTCCAAAAGAAATGCTGGCACCTCTGGTAAAACCGGTTCATCGACTTTTGCAACAGGAATTTTGGATTGACTCGCAGGTGTTGATTGTAGTGTTTCCGGAACAGATATCGTTTCTGAGGGAGGCGTTTGTTTTCCCGATGACGCAGATCTGACAACGGTACGGGGAATTTTAGATTTGCTCAATCCAGTTGTAGCTGTAGATTTTGGTGTTGCGGGAAGTTTTCTCGACAGTACCTTTTTAGTCTTTTCTAAACGCGTCGTAGGACTTGTCTCAGTTGGAGCAGGTGACACTGTTGCAGTCACAGTAGGTTTCACAGTAGCCTCGCTTTTCATTTGTCTCGACAGACCTTGATATCGATGTAAAAGTTGATCTAACAAACTAATTTTTTGGTCTTCGGGTAATGAAGAATCCATCATGTCTTGATCTAAACGAGTCAGTGTTGCGAGTTGTGGCGGGGATGTTAATCGGTGTTCTGTTTCAAGACTCTGAAATAAATGTTCTGGAACCAGCATCATCTTTTGTACGTGTTTCATTTGAAAAGCTTTCCAAGTAGATCAACAGCAAGGGGTGCAATGAGTCCGGCAAGAGCTGGTAAAAACCCTCCTTTTTGATTAAGCACCTGTTTTTTCTGTTTGAGACTTGGTTTCTTTCGGGTGAGATAGAGCAGCTTGTCTTTGTGTGGTTTCAAACGTTCAAATGATGACTTTGGGACGAGGATGTTCCCTTTAAGCAGATTGAGCGCAATTTCACTGATAGACTCAATTTGTCCTCGGTTTGCCGTTGTGATCATGTCACGACGCTGTTTACCACTACTTTTAAAACAGGAGCATAAAAACGGTAAATGCGATTTGAGCTTTGACAGTCGTGTGCTTCTTTTTTTAACTCCGTTAGATGATGTCTTGATGTCAGAACGCAACACCATTTTACCCCCGCGTTGACGTTTTCTTCTCGATTCTACAGGAGTTCGATGTGTCGAATACGCTGGCATGTTGTCAACTAAAAGACACAGGCAGTGGTTTGTCTGTTTTATGGGTTTTCTTGTTCACGTACACCACCGGGAAACGTTGCTCCGTTGGTAATATTTTTGTTCTTACCCTTTGTATATTCGCTGTGCGTGGGTGAAGATCTAGCATTAAGTAACCAAACGGCTGTGACGTAGCATCCTGAAAGCTCTCCCATACAAAAGGTACATGTCCCGCAAACGCTTGCTGAGCTAGGGTTCGTAGGCCTAACGTATCGCGAGGGTTGTTAAAAGCAATGATGTAATGAGCATTCAGAGAAATACTGCGTGAAAACTTTCCTGGCGGGAAGAGGTTCTGAGTCAAGTAGATGCAAGTCACGTCGCAGTGATGAGAGACTTTTGTAAAGAGATCCAAAATGCGCTCATCATCGCTGCAATCGCGCATTAGGTCATCTAACACGAGGACGCCAGGACGACATGTTGGTGGAAATAAACTTTGAATATCCTCAGGGATGCCTTCTTCAAATTGCACATGACCCCCCATGTCCTTGAAGCATTCTTGCCACTGTCCGTAGCAGTAGACTATTTTCCTAATAGGTCTTTCAAAGAGTACATTTGCATTCCGTAACAGTTGTCTAGTAAACGTTGTTTTTCCGCATTGGCTGGGTCCTGCGATCATGATGCTGCTCGGACATTTAAATTGGGCCATGTTATCTCCAAGATGGTTAGGATTACTATGATTGCAGTTTATGATGTTCACTAATATATAAAAAGCATACACACACACACTGTTTTCTTTGTTTGTTTTAAAAGTACTTTATTAACCTCTTACGACAACGCTTATAGGTTTCACAACATGGATTACTATCACACTGAATCATTGTCGAATGCGTAACTTGTTTTAAAGTTGACACATGTTTGTGTAGAAATTGAGCTACTTGTGCATCGTTCCATTGCGTATCCTTCATTCTAAAATTTTCTAGAATAGTGTTCAAGTCCATGTTTCGTGCTCGGTGAAGTAGATAAAATAAACAATAATCGCCACACACATCAGAATTCATCCCTTGAAGTGGTATGTCGTTGTACAAGGTCGCATTTCTTAAAATGTAATCTTCCATCTCATACACTTCAGGAGGAAACCCGTAACTGCCAAAAAATTCACTGTTTCCGGGTGAAGTAAAATACATCGCCACCCAGTGGGTTCCCGGTAGATGGTGAGGGTCTGTATTTGATATGAGCCCAGTAGGGTAGGTCTTGATGACTGGTAACTTGTCGCTAGGGAACACACCTTGCATCAGGGGTCCCAACACAGGGTCACGGAGAGCCGCTTCCCATAATTCCTGGGTGGTATGCATCTTAAGAGCCTTGTGACAAATCGTAGACCACGCGTCTGTTGCGATCAATTTCCAACTGATTCTGGAATTCTGTGTACACGATTAAATTGAGAACTGTCTCTGTTTGAGTACCAAATTTAAGGTACAGATTGACGTTACCCGAACGATGTGGTATCAAATGATCCGGATGACCGCTTCCAGCTGGCGTCAAATCGAAACGGAGCAAACCGTAACCGTTTTCCCAATCCACTCTATCAATATCCAGACCATGACCACAGTTCATATCTCCACTGCCAGAAAACAAGGTGTTATAACCATCAATCTTTTTCCCACCTGTCAATTCTAAAGCAGAGTGGGGCATTTCTTCTCCATTCACAGTTAGACAAACTCCTTGTAGGTCAAACAGTTGAAAATTGAAAGGGTTACGTGTCAGGTGTCCGTTGTACGCATCGTTGCGCACCATCCCGAAAATCACACATTGAGGAATAAGACCATTGAAGAGATCCGTCTCCGTATGATTTAACACCCCCCGAGGAATGATCTTTGCATGGGTTGGGGTTCTGGTCAAAGTGTAAACTGCAGGGAGGGCAGCGCGTCCTTTTTGACCTTGCATGATCTGAAAATGTTCCAGTTTTGTACTGTCTGCCACACGCACGGTGCGCACACGGAGAGTGCTTGACATGCTTTGTAACTTGCAATTGTTTGGCTTCTCGCCTCCCATGAGAACGAAAGCATCACTGTTCAGGTCCACTTTTACTTTGATTTCTAGACCATCTAACAATAACTTGTCCAAGTTGAAGATGTCACATAAAGGTACTCCAACTAACCGCACCTCAGCTCCATTGTTTGTGAATACACCCCTTTTCTGCAGACCGATATTATTTTCCGCAGTATTATCTACTTCATCCATATGTCCAGCTGTGTCTTTGTAGTACAGAGCTTTTGTTAAGTAGGATGATTTTTTCGCCTGCTCTGTGACATTAAGTATGGTCTTGATGTAAGCATTGTAAGCTTGTGTATCTGATTGTTCTGTCACAAGTGTCTCGTTGATCTTAATAGTAAACTGTTTCACGATAGAGTGAAGGGCATTGTTGATCAGAGTGTATTTCTTCCCATCCCCTGTTGGAGTCCCGTCTTGCTTGGTTACTTTCAACACCATTCGTAGCTCCGTCTTGTTAATGTCAATGTAGTCTGCCAGTGGTTTGATGACAAACTCGATGGGGTTAGTACTCGTTTGCACTGGTTCGTAATCCACCCACTTGCTACTGACGATCGATACATCGGTTACAGGTACATTAAAAACATGTAAGCTAGAATTCTCACCAGGAGCTGAAAGAGGGTGTGCTGCACTCATTTTCAGTCGAAAATAGTCTTGAATAGGGCAGGAGATGTTCTCCGTCTCTTGTTTTGAGTTGAACTGACAGGTATGGCTTTTCGTTTGCGTTTATATCTTTTTCTGCCACCACTCCCTTGTTGTTGTGTTAAGTCGTTGAAAGTACCTGCGAAAAACTCTTTGCCCGCATTTTTAGCTCTCGCCGCCACAGCTTTTTTTATGGACTGTCCATTTAAGACGTCTCCAACGATTTGCATTCCAGTGTCCACACCTGTTTTCAGTAAACGTTTTCCTACTTTCTTTGCGGCTGATTTTAGAAAAGGGGTGGCTCTTCTGACGAGACCGCGAAACATACCACCTAGGCCATTCCCTCCTTGACTATAAGGGGATGACCCTCCAAAAACGCTGATGTTTCCTTTTCCAAGTTGCGTGAAAGGTACGACATGACTACGGTAAGGGTAGAAGTTCATAGGAAGTAACATTTTTTTTTTAGAAAGAAGCTCTCCGTCGAAAGTGTAACGTTACACGTACGTTACCAGAAGCAAATGGAGTAAGTTCACCTGTGTCTCCTCTTATATTTACTTTAACGGATGAAAATACAGTAGTGCGAAGTCTATGATAGGGTGGTACTTTGATCTCTTCTGCAACGACATCACCGGGTTGTCCTCGAGGTACTAGTATGTGTAGCACATTGGCTAGAGTATCGCCCACCACATGGGACTCTACCAAATCTGAATACACGTACATGGTCTGAAACGCGTTTGGGGATAACAGGCCCCACACCAACTCTTCTTCTCTAACAAGTGTTGTTGTAGTCTTCATGAGAAACACGCTCCGATCCTTATTCTCTTTCACAAGTTCTCCGATTTGGTACAGCTGAGGAATATGATACTAATGGTTTAAGTATCCCAAAGTTCGAGCCAAGGTCTTGGGTAGTGTTACGTACCAACCTTGAGGTAATGTGAGCTCATAGAAATCTTGGGCTTTCTTGTGAATGTAAAAACACTCGTTTCCACCCAAACTTGTAATGCTATTTTCACTTTTCAGATAAATCTCCCCTAACGCATTGTGAAGTCCCTTCAACATCCCATGATTTATGTCTTTGACCGTACGGTAAATACCACTTGGTAGATAAATGGTTAATGTCCATGGGACAAGACCTGTCTTGCAAAGCAACGTGTAAGAGAGTTGATTTTCGCGCACGTTCTGCCAAGAGTGTGGGTAGATGATACGCGTCATGGCAACTTCCCAGTCTTCACTTAAGTGCAGTTGACCCGTCAATTGCATTGTAAAATCAGAAGGCTTGTTCCCAGGATACTGATCCTTGCTAGCGTCGCTGGTCAGAACGATGTAAAAACTGTTTGTCATGGTGCTCTACGACGAAAGTGCAGTACCACGTTCACGATACCGTCCAAAAATGAGAGCAATTGACCACAACCATTTGTTAAATAGATTTCAACGGTTTGAAAAATCTTTGTGCGTAAAGGCAAGTACTGGCATTGTTCTCTCTCTTCTAATAGTGTTTCTCGAAACTGTCCAGGCGGAACCATTTCGTGTAAAAGAGGTAAGCGTTGGTCTCCCACTTGCCAGGGTTCTACGAGATTCGTTAACACTTGAACTAACTTGAGTTTACAGGGGCAGAGAGAGATGAATGATGGTATGATAAAGCTGCCCGGGAAGTTAATAGATGTCTGAGGTAGGATAACACACCATTCGTAACCATGCTTATAGGTTGTGGTAAGCGAGGTATTCATTTGCACACCAGGTCTCACTGTTTTCTCGCTTGTTAACCATCCAAGTGCTTGAGCTACCGAGACAGTGATCGCTATCCATTCATCATAAGAGTTTAAGGTAACATTCCATTCATTATCCACTTCTACTTTACTTCTCGGTAATGGATCAATCTCGTCCAGACACTGCAATATTCCTTCCATCAATTCCAGAGCCGTCCGATACTTCCCCTCTGGTAATGTCTACAATTTGAAATAATCCGAGTTACGGAGCATGATGTGGGAATGTAAGCATTCACGGGAAATGTCAAACCACGATGATGGATATATGACACTATGAAGTCCAACTTCCCAATCTACTTCTTCTTTCAAGTGAATTTGACGGGGTAATGCCACGCGATAGTGCAATTTTGAATTGGAAGGGAATAAATTGGTGCTTGCATTGCTAGGAAGCGTCACATAAAAGTCGTTGTCTTGAATCATTTTAGAGACACCAATTGACGGACAGGAATCCAACTATCGTATTTCTTCGGCCAACCTTTCCAATGAACAAGAACTTCTGCTTGCGCTCCTTTACCTCGACGGCGAAGAACTTTCTCTACGCGAAACAAATGATCCTTTCGCTCAATAACTTTTTGTAACTCGGTCTCGTAAAAGGTACCTTTAATCAGTTCCCCATCGTGTTCCTTTAATTTGTATACAGGTGGATGCCTTGCTAGTCTCTCCGCCACTGCAAAGGTTTATTCGCTCCAGTTAGGTAGGTATGATTTCTCAAATGTGCGCTTGTGCTTACTGACTTTAACTTGGTCGCCAACCTTGAATTTATACTTAACCACAGAAAGGGGCTTACCATATAAGGTACGCCACACTTGCTGGGCATTCATCACTGTTACTTCGGAGGGTTTTTTTTTGATGGAGCGATGAAATGTTTGGTTGTCGTTGTCATTGACGAGGTCATTTAGTCTGTCCAGGTAATGATACGAACTGCTTGAGGTAAACATTCGCCACATAATTTGTTTCAAGGTGCGGTTGAACCGTTCCACGACTTGAGCTTTGGTTTCATTATAGGTGACAAAATGGTGAACATGATGCTGTTTCAGAAATGTCTGAAAAGTCTTGTTTTTAAATTCCGTTCCCGCATCGGTTTGTAACTTGTCTGGCTTGCGACCTTGTTGAAAGATCTTCGTAAAAGCTTTCAAGAGCTCTGGTCCTGTCTTCGTTTTTAACGGAACCCAGGCATACTTGGATAAAATGTCAATGCAAGTAAGTAGGTATTTGTATCCACGGTTCCAACGGCTCAGGCTTTGAAGATCTACCAAATCAGCCTGCCATTGATCATCTAAACCGTTCACATAAACTTTGTTGCGACGAAAACGTCTTCGAGCAGGTTTGTGTAAAGTGTACCCAGGTTGCTGTTGCAGCCAAGTGATAATCTGGGAACGCGTTATACCATACTTCTTTGCTGCTTGATACAACTTTTTTACTTCTCCTAACGCTGACGCACGGTTTGGTTCATAGTACAGTTTCTCTAAAGGCCGGTTCTTCTGGCTGTCGCTCCTCCTGTTCCTCGCGTTCTTCGCAGGTTTGCTTTTGGTATTCGTCTGTGGCATCTCTGTGGCATCTCAATGTGTACTTGACTGCCGCAACATGCAACTAAGCAGCGCGTCTTTTGACATATATCACTTAAAGCCAAAGTAGGGGTAGAACTCGTGCAAAGGCGACTTGCAACGTTACCCATGGTTGTGTTACAAATGAGAAATGTAACTTGATCCATCTGTCTTTTATCCCTTCCCATAACAATAACCACGGATATTTTAAAATGTGTCCAACCATCCACCATGAAGAACGGTAATGTGATTGGTATAAGCTAATGGTATTGGTATTGGTATTGGTAATGGTATTGTATAAGCTTAGGTGAAATGTGTATTGCTCTCTCAGAGGTGCGTTACTTCGAGCCATATAGGCATACAAGCT
>NC_090872.1:41507823-41515323 GCF_036669935.1 Montipora foliosa
GGTGTTCATGCAAGGCTTTCTTCTGCTCACGTTGAAGTAGCTGGAATTCAGAAGTGCGTGCAACAACTTCATCCTCTAGATTTTTAACCGATTCGTGTGCTCGCGTTATATCAACTTGAGTAAACCTTTCCATCTTTTTTTTTTCCTGCTAAAACAGATCATGAGACTTTGCTTCATATGCCTCGAGGAGGATATCAATCTCATAAAAACGGAGTGCTGTAAAAACTATGTTCATAAAAGGTGTTTGGAGCGGTAAGAAATACTTTTTCACGGGAATCATGGTAGCATTTTGAGGTGCCTAAGATGAGTCTTCATTTTTTTATTCATTCAGATGGATGAGGACATTAACACCGTCAAGCGCAAACTGTGCCATGTGCAGAAAGGCATTTCGTCAGCCACATGCAGAAGCACAAGCTGCTGACACGGAATTTATGACCCACATTGCGGCGGTAAGATTCAAAATTGGTTTTCTTCATTCAGTTTCATTCCGTACACAAAGAAATCAGTGTCTTTTGTTATTCTTAATTGTCCTTTCAGTAACTTATTTGTCGGCGTTCTGTCTTTCAGCTTTGTCCCGCTTTGTTGAATAGGGTTTATCTAGTTTGTAAATAGCATTTGTTCTTATTGTTTTTAAATACTTTAATTTTTTAAGTTCTTGCTTGTAAATACAGAGATTCTTATTCTTTGTAAATACTTTAACTTTTCAGTGGTTGCTCGTAAATACAAAGGTTCTGTTTGTTTGTAAATACTTTAATTTTAGTTCGCATTGTTTGTAAATACGAAGATACAAATATAATAGTTTTACTGCTTGAAAGTGAACGTGTCATTGCTGTTCCATCTTGCATGTGAGAAATAGTCACTCTTCCACTCGCTAACAAATAGTTGATGAATCTTTACCCGTAGCCAATGTTCATTTTGTAGCGCTGACTTCATAATACAACGAAGTTGACGGGAAAATTTCTTCTCGTTCGTAAAATAAAATGTTGGAACCATTAGCTCTCCAATTATGACCTCCATTCCATCTTCATCGCTTGTTATCTCAACTTTGCGAGAGCCTCCTTTATTCATCTTATCCCAAAGTTCATTAAGTAAGGTTACGATTTTGTTGTCCAATTGCAGTCGTTGCAAACGATTTGCCAATGCGTCCATCTCCAAAGCAAAAATCTGTTGTTCGATCATTCGGTTCATCTTTGAATTGAAATATTTTTTCCATTACCTTTATACACGTGTCCATTTCTGGGTGTGCGATAAGGATGAAAAGCAAACCGGTTTGACGGGATTATTCTAGTCTACATTATTAAGGCGACCCTTTGGTTTTTCTAACCAACCCTTAAACTTGTTTCAACTCGTTTGGCGATGACGTCAATGTCTTCTCGTTGTCAGCCCTTAAACTTGTTTCAACTTGTTTGACTGTGACGTCAGTGCCATCTCATTGGTTCTTAGCTACTCCATTATTCTTTCCCTATATAAGCGCGATACTATCCGGCTGGTTGGGCGGAACCGTACCACCAGAACAGACTACACTTCACTCCAAATAAAAGAAAAACAATATAATACAATTCAAACCAAATATATGACGTGGAGTTCATTCAAACCCCCTGCCGCCATCTTGAATATACCCTCGTACACCTACGTGGTATGCATCTCATTATAAACCCTAATCCAAAAACCGGTTTGGGTAGAATCTCCCACTGGCCGCCATTTTGAATAATTTCGCCTAGTCATTCCCCCTATACTACTCCTGACGAAATGATACACGATTGCATTATCTTCGGTACTAACTCGCCCAAGGTGAGAGAAAAGCGAATCAGTAAAGGGTCGGCACTAACACTCGTTAAGGCGGTGGAACTTGCTAGACCATTCGAAGCATCTCAAGCACAACTATCTACCATGTCAGGCAGTAACATCATAACTCTGAGGAATCAGTTCACTTGGTACAAAAACAACACACGGGGAAAGGACCACAGGCGACCAAACCATCAATTTTCCAACCTCCAAGAGGAACACAGTGATGCGGAAACTGTGGGCGCTCCCACAATTCACTCTCCAACTGCCCAGCACGTGGTCAGACATGTCTGTACTGCAAAAAGCCAAACCACTTCGCTGAAGTCTGCAGATCAAAAACCCGAAGACAACGATTTCACTCCTTAGAACAAGCCGGAAGCCAAGCCCCACAGACATGCCCCGAATCAACATTATCCGCAGCATTTGAGTCGGTTGTTTTTTAATCAATCACCATAGCTGGCGTCTCGCGCAGAGATTCCAATCCTTATAGAGATGAAGTATTCGTATCAGTTAATCTACACCTTCCACAGGACACCCACAAGAACACCATCCTTAAGGCCAAGCTCGACACCGGTGCACAGGGAAACCTACCCCAATGCGGCTCTATCGACGAATGTATCCTCACAACCTAGACGATCATGGAACTTTCAGACCAGGTTCCTTGTCATCCTCGGATGTCATCCTCACTGCCTATGGCGGCTCGCGAGTCAAGCATCACGGTATTGTTACCATACCTTGTTCATACAAAGGCGAAAACACCCGAGCACCCTTCTTTGTCACAGATATCCCAGGCCCAGCAATATTAGGCCTCCCGACGTCCACCGACCTGAAACTGCTGACACTTAACTTCTCTATAGAGGAAAGCATCACTACACCCCTTCACAGTACAGTTTCCAAAGAACAGCCCATTAAGGACAAACAGGACCTGATCAGTCAGTATCCCGAATGCTTTAATGGGGTGGGGAAATTCCAGGGCAAATACCACAAAGTACTTGACTGTAATATCCCCGCAGTTGTCCATCCCCCAAGGCGTGTGCCAATGAGCCTCAAAGACGACATCAAAAGAGAACTAGATGAGATGGTTAACAATGACATCATAGCAAAGATCAAAGAAGGCGAACCTACACAATGGGTCAACAGCCTTGTTTACCGCCGCAAGCAGAACGGGAGGTTAACGCAGCCATTGATAGATAGATTAGAGTCATTAAATTCATACAAATAATCGTTCCATCGTGCTCATCCTATGCAGTTTGCGCCCTAATGGTTGAATTTAAGAGGCAGCTTTATTCGCTCCAAATACGCTGAGCACCTCTAACACGCTATGCACTTGACTCTTAAATCACAAGCCTGAGTAACTGATAACAAAGTCTTGTTTCAGGTCAAGACTGAATAACCATCCACGTAAATTTTGCAACCCCTTTCCTATTACACTCCCCAGTTTTGCATGTATTTTTTAAGGATATTAGAATGAATGAATGAATGAATGAATGAATGAGCGAACAAACGAGGGAATGAATACATGAATCAATCAATCAATCAATGAAGAAATTAATGAATCAATGAATGAACGGTCAAACAAACGAAGAAAGGAAGGAGAATAAAATTAGGAGTAAAAGGAGCAGTAGTCATACGCAGAAAATACGTTAAACACGGAAAACACGTTGATAACAAAGACCAAGTTATTCCTTTTACAAGCCTGAGTTATTGATAACAAAATCATGGACTGTAGCATACACAGTCTTGTTTCAGGTCAAGAATGATTACCAACATAAGTTTTGCAACCCCTTTGCTATTACACTGACTAAATTTTGATGTGTTTTTTAGGAGATTAGAACAAATAAATGAATGAATGAATGAATGAATGAACGAACGAACGAACGAACGAACGAACGAACGAATGAACGAATGAACGAATAAACGAAAGAACGAATGCGTGAGTGAGTGAATGAATGAGCGAATGAACCAACCAACGTATGAGCGAATGAACGAAGAATAATATTATTAGGAGCAGAAAGTAGTAGTCATTCACGGAAAATACGTCAAACACGCCAAATACGTTGATAACAGAGATAAAGATACTCTTGTTACAAGCCTGAGTTACTGATAACATGATCATGGACTGTAGTGACAGTCATGCCCTTCCGGCTTGTTATGCACACTGCGTATACTTTGCTTGGTAATGGCGTGTTTACCTATTTTTCCGTATCTAACAAGTATGGCAAGAAGAGATTAGTTCAGTGTTTCATCGGCTGCAGATGTTGATGGAGTGTTTTCAGTGTTTAGAGTATTAAACGTGCACAGAGTGAATAGATTAACTGCTTTTAGATCTGCTGTTACCCCCACTATTCACCCAACTACAACGTCCTCCCCAATGTTGGCATTTTTACCGGGTTTAGCATGTAAAGCCTTTTAAGAATGAATCTAATTATTTTTGTTTTTTCGTTACTATTCATTATTATCACTTGTTTATTTTTTATAATAATTAATAATAATAATAATAATTATTATTATTATTATTATTATTATTATTAGTAGTAGTAGTAGTAGTAGTAGTAGTAGTAGTAGTAGTAGTAGTAGTAGTAGTAGTAGTAGTAGTAGTAGTAGTAGTAGTAGTCATACACGCCACATAAGTTAAACACGGCAAACACTTTGACAACAGAGGAAAAGTTGTCGTTTGTAGGTGCGAGGTGTTAGTAGTGTGAAATAACTAATTCATTTTAAATATGTCAAATACGCTATACCAGGTAAATATTCCAGGTAGTTATTTAAAGTCATATCTATTGCTTGTTATCAAGAGATCTGAGATTTCGAGATTATGAGTGAGTACAAGGTTAGTTATAAGGCGCACTGCATCCACTGTTTCGTCAAGTGGTAACGGCGTGTTTCCCTGTTTTACCGTATCTAACATGTATGGCAAGATATTAATTCAATGTTCCAACTGTCACAAGTGTGCGACTAAACTGGTTAACTTTGCAGATATGTTGATGGAGTGTTTTCAGTGTTTAGCGTATTAAACGTGCACAGAGTGAATAGATTAACTGCTTTTAGATCTGCTGTTACCCCCACTATTCACCCAACTACAACTTCCTCCTCAATGTTGACATTTTTACCGGGTTTAGCATGTAAAGCCTTTTAAGAATGAATCTAATTATTTTTGTTTTTTCTTTACAATTCCTTATTATCACTTGTTTATTTTTTATAATAATTAATAATAATAATAATAATAATTATTATTATTATGATTATTATCATTATTATTATTAGTAGTAGTAGTAGTAGTAGTAGTAGTAGTAGTAGTAGTAGTAGTAGTAGTAGTAGTAGTAGTAGTAGTAGTAGTAATAGTAGTAGTCATACACGCCACATAAGTTAAACACGGCAAACACTTTGGCAACAGAGGAAAAGTTGTCGTTTGTAGGTGCGAGGTGTTAGTAGTGTGAAATAACTAATTCATTTTAAATATGTCAAATACGCTATACCAGGTAAATATTCCAGGTAGTTATTTAATATCTATTGCTTGTTATCAAGAGATCTGAGATTACGAGATTATGAGTGAGTACAAGGTTAGTTATAAGGCGCACTGCATCCACTTTGTTTCGTTAAGTGGTAACGGCGTGTTTCCCTGTTTTACCGTATCTAACATGTATGGCAAGATATTAATTCAATGTTCTAACTGTCACAAGTGTGCGACTAAACTGGTTAACTTTGCAGATATGTTGATGGAGTGTTTTCAGTGTTTAGCGTATTTCGCGTGTATGGCATGATTAAATTGCGGCCATCTACGGCAAACTGTTAATCTGATGGGAAATTTGACAATCGTTTTTTTTTCCTTTGCAATTTCATAGTCATTTTCTTAAATCGTTGTCTCCTGGTGCGTTTCCCAGGACTGATTGGTTTACATTTGGCTAATTTTGACAATCGTCTTCTTGGACTTTCGACACCTCTCTCTTACAGGCATAAGAGGCGTTACATCCTTGGTGTGTTTCTTAGCTCTGATTGGTTCATCACTATTTTCTTGCTCGAACATTTCTTAAGTCGTTTTCTCCTGGTGCGTTTCCCAAGACTGATTGGTTTACATTTGGCTAATTTTGACAAGCGTCTTCTTTGACTTTCGACACCTCTGTATTACAAGCATAAGAGGCGTTAAATCCTTGGTGTGTTCCTTAGCTCTGACTGGTTCATTATTTTGTAATTGGTTCCTATATAAAGGCAGAAATCTTAAAAAAAAAACAATCCATTTCAATTCCACGATCTGGCAAGATGAGCAGACCTTGCTCCCAGCTAAACAGTAAAGCTATTAGAGATAAGGCAGAATGCGAAGTCGTAGCAAGAATAGAAAAATTGTGTTCAGTTGTTGCCTTTAAGTGCGTTTGGCGAGTTGACGACGAGGAAATCGACAATACATGGAACTGGATATGTGATAAACGGGATGAATGTGATTCCAAGATATCTAAATTGCGAGAAGTGTGCTTTTTCTTCTCGGCTATCAGCACTTCGAAAAGGGACTGAAAGAAGGGCGGAAAAGCTCCCCGTAAATCACAAGACATCCACGAAAGCGAAGATTCAAACGAAGAAACCACACTAAACGCTTCTCAACTTTCATCGCCGGGAAAGCAAACATATCCAGCGATATCGTACTGGGTGGCATGTCAAACGAGTAATGGTGCACCGATAAATTCGCTGAAAGTCCAAAGAGCAGTCAGTAGTTGTGGTCTCGAATATTATTCATCCAGAGCATCAAACAAAATAGTCAAAACTTAAATGTTCTATGTCAAGTGTTAAAGGATCACAAGAACCCTTGTGTAATGCAATTGGTGGAGTCATCATATCAACACTGAGCCTGAGGTGAGAAAAGAATTTTCTACGGTCATTTACCATGCAAGCAACTACTAATTTCGAGCCAACTACATAAATTCCAGGGTGCAGTACCAGTCAGGGAGGCAATCATTGCTGTTTGTTTAGTTTTGCAATATAAAATGCCAATCAATGCGCCAGCTTTGATTTCAAAAGACTGTGTTCTATTGTCTTTAAAAAATGTTTGATTTTATTTCTAGTGCTTGCTCTTCAAGACAAACTTGATATGAACAGACAATCGCAAGATCAGTCAGCGCCGTCGGAAAACGTCGTCCGTCTTCGAGTGGTCCTGGAAAACTTCGAACCGATGATGACCTCAACCGTCTAGGAATTACGCCGTGCTGGGCTATTGCTGGATACCTTCGGTTTGGATATAAATTTGCCCAATGAATCGCAGCCAGCCTTGCCAGAACAGGTGCCCCACAAGCCACTATCATGCCAGATCACAGTCCTTTGCAGCGATATTTAACTTGTCCTGACAAAACTGAATTACGCAGTCTATCCCGTGAGGTCTACAAGATGAAAATCAAATCGCAGTTTACCTATCAGTACCTCTGCAACATGAAAACCTCCCTTAACAATTTAATGGGGAACGAAGCTTTTAAAGATCGCCTTGTTCAGCATATACACCGAGTACTACCCATCCTCAGCGAGCCCGAGACTTCAATCATCCCACGATGATTTGTCCAGGGCATTCTTTCCGAATCTCAGGTGAGGCGATAACATTGTAACCATTTCATAATGCTAACAATCTTTGACTTGTTTTACTGTTTTTCTTTTTAAATTAGTTTTATGCGTTTTCTGTTTTTGAGTGTTAAAATGACCTCAAGATCTCCGAACAAGCCAAGAACAATGAAATATACC
>NC_090872.1:41530323-41540323 GCF_036669935.1 Montipora foliosa
TTACGAGATTGTTCAGCTAAGGCGGTGACTATTGAAGACTATTCGCGACTATTCATCACTATTCGTCACTTTTCGCACTGTTCGTATTATTCGCTATTCGCGACTATTTGCTGTTCACTGTTCGCTATTCGCTATTCGCGAGTATTCACTATTCGCTATTCGGGTTTTCCAGACACCCGCATCATTCGCGTGAAAAGTCTTGAGCGGCATGATGGTGTCTAAGCCAATCTTAATCGCAACTTACTTTCGCAATTGGTAGCCGAGTCAAGAACCGAAAAATCTGTGGATCCCAGATACCTACCAAGCTCACATTTACGGCTCGAGCGAGTGTCCCTACGAGTGATAAAACGACGACTGCTGGTAGTGCGCTTGCTCTTCGATTTAGGTTCCAATAAGACCACAGAATGATCAGAGAGACCAAATGGAGGAAAGATCTGTAAAAGTTCTTTGCTGAACTGGGGTATGTTGGGGAATGTATAATTAGATCCAGTGTGCGGTCACCTCTAGTAGGAACATGTACAAGTTGTTTTAACTTGAACTGCGTTAGTATTCGACTGATGGCATTCAGAGAGAACATCATGCCACTCCCACCCTAGAAGAAATCCTACCAAAGTTAACTGATGCTAAAGTATTTTCTATAGTAGACGCAAAGTGCGGGTACTGGAACGTGGTCTTAGATGAAGAATCTAGTTACCTCACTACATTCAATTCCCCATTTGGTAGATACAGTTTCAAGCGCCTACCTTTTGGGCTCAGCATGTCTCAAGATATCTTCCAGACTAAGGTAGACCAAACATTCGAAGGATGTGAAGACGTCGTAGGGATTGCAGACGACATTGTAGTTTTCGGAAAGAGCACAGAGAAACACGACCGCAACATGCATGCGATGCTAACGCGCTGCATAGATACCGGGCTTAAGCTAAACCCCTACAAGTGCTTCACAAAGCAAGACAAGATCAAATTCTATAGAGTAATTTGTGGCCAAAATGGTGTCCCGGCCAGACCCAGGCAAGGTCTCTGCTTTGAAGCCGATCTCTTCTCCTACAAATCGCCAGGAACTGCAAACCTTCCTAGGGCTAGCAAACTACATGGGCCCATTTATCCCAAACCTGAGTACACTGACAGCCTCATTCCGTAAGCTTCTGAAGGAGGACAACTGTTTTAAATGGTACGCAGCGCACCAAGAGTCTTTTTATCAGATCTAAGACTCTATCAGCAACGCGATCACTCTGACATACTTCGATCCAATGAAAGAAAGTACTCTTCAAGTTGATGCTTCAATGAAAGGCATAGGTGCTGCCCTCACACAAGACCGTAAACCTGTCGCTTTCGCCAGTAAAGCCCTAACAGATGCCGAGTCAAGATACGCAAACATCGAAAGAGAATTGCTTGCGGTTGTCTACGGGTGCGAGAAATTTCACTACCTATACGGCCGAAGTTTTACCGTTCACACTGATCACAAGCCCCTAGAAAGCATTTAATTGAAACACTTGACAGCTGCTCCCCCGCGTCTGCAGCGGATGCTACCCGACCATTTGCTACCAACAAGGCAAAGGCATGCTCATTATCACCAGAGAGTGAAGATCCTATCCCCGGCATGAACGTCCAAATACACGAGATCTTTCCTCAATTTAGTACCAGCATGTTTCAGAAGATCAAAGAACAGAGCAGTTTGGACGCGGAGCTCAATGCACTGAAAGAAATGATCCACGCAGGTTGGCCGGCACACATCTAGCAAGTCCTAACACTCTTAAAGCCATACTGGCCCTACCGGGACGAGCTATCCACCGAAGACGGAATAGTCATGAAAGCACGTCGTATTATCATTCCCGCCACGCTGCAGAAAGAGATTTTTTAAACTACACACGCCACACCAAGGAACCGAGAAAACCAAGCTGAGAGCTAGAACCTCAGTCTACTGGAGAGGCTTGTACAAGGACATAGAAGAAACCACAAGAACATGCAGTACATGTGAAGAGCTCCAGAATAGTCAGCAAAAGGAACCCCTAATCACCTCATCAGAGGTACCCCCAGGACATGGCACACCATTGGTGCTGATCTCTTTACTCTTGATGGCTCTGAATATCTCGTAGTTGCTGATTATTACTCAAAGTACCCCTTTGTTAGAATTATACCGAGTGGGCAAAAGCAACAGCAGCACAGCGGTCAAGTAGTAAGATCTGACAACGGACCACATTTTGCTGGCCAGGCCTTTCAAGAATTTGCTCGCGACCTCAGTTTTAAGCACATTACAAGCTCCCCCCCACTACCCTCGTAACAATGGGTTTATCGAAAGTCAAGTCAAGTCAGTGAAGTTAGCCCTCCTGAAGTCGGAAATGACCAAATCAGACCCTACTGAACATGTCGCTTCTTTATCTAAGAGCTACCCCCGTTGACCACAACCTCCCTTTATCTGCCGAGTTACTATTAGGGCGCCTAATCCAAGACAACCTCCCAAGGAAGATTTCAAGGGACCCATCAAGTGAAGACGTTATCTCCAGGCTGATCGAAAGACCGCATCTGCAGAAACACTACTATGATCGATCTGCAAAACCTCTTCCAGAGCTAGCTCCAGGGCAAAGGATCACTATTCAAGATCCAGCATCACAGACATGGAAACGGCCCATGTAAAGGGAAGACTAGTTGGAACTCCCCGCTCATACGCTGTAACGAATGCAACAGGCAAAGAGCTAAGGCGCAACAGAGCCCACATACGAGAAGCGCATCAGGAAAACAGAGCAGTGGAACCCGACTGGAATGAGCAGTCGTCAACCAAAGATTCCCCTACTATGTAGGAACCCTCTACATTAATTTAGACCGTGTACCTTGTGGTCATTGAATTATGTTTATGAACGTTTAGTCTATCATCCAGTTTGTCAAGCTTACAGGAAAGTAGGGATGTAATGATTTTATTGTACATCCAACAGTTGGCACTTCCGTTATTTTTATTTCCGGTGTTCATCCATGATGGTTAGCGAATTTTTGTACCACCCGCCATCATCAGGCCATGTTGCTGTATTAAAACATACATTATTGTATATTACGACTCGGAATCTTTACACCCCCTGGGAAACCCAGAACCCTTTTTCCACAGTGTAGGTCTCTCGCTAATGGAACTGTATTCATTGGCAAACGGAAAGTTATTGCCGGTGGTAATGAGTGAAAACTAACAGTACGGGACATTAATCGTGAAGTCAGTGGCCCGATTTAAAAAAAAAAAAACATTTTTTTGGCGATGGCTGATTTCGTGCGTTTTTTTTTTCGCGATTGGGAAAGTAGGAAAAAGAGTTAGGTAGCATTGGTTTCAAGCCATGCTAGATTTGAGGACTTCGTTACCTGTCACTGTTAAAGTGATGTTTAAATAATGAAATAGTGAAATTAAAACATAGCAAAAAGAAGACACCGAGTGAAAAAATAACTTTCAAGTATTTGAATTGAGTTTTATGCAACTGGGTACTTGCTTCTTGTTAAGGACTATGGATTGATTGATGGAGTGGATCTGTCGGCTCCGATAATTTGCAATTTTTCAGTCGATTTTAAGCGAAGCAGAAGTTGGAAAATTTGTAATTGACGCTGTGTGCAGTGGATCTGCAGAAAATGGACCAATTAATGGTGAAGGCAGTATTATTGTTCTCCAATTCCTATATGTTTTTGGAGAGTTCAGTCCTGTTAGAGCTCAATCAACAGCTCTATTTTTCCCATCTAATCGCCCTGTGGTGATACAGCCACTCTTTGCATTTCCGCCTCGACTAGTTCTTACACCATGAGTTATCAATATTCCTTAGGGCTGAAACATCGCAAAGTCACAAAATGGATCCATCAAATGAGTGAATTCATCAAGAGAGTTTTAAATTAATGTATATGCTCGAAGGTGAATTTCTTTTTCAAGATATCATTAATTTTAATACATGATGGAATCCATGCTAATATTATCCAGAGTGTCTATAGAACAGCTGTGAATGGCTAATACAAACTTTTTTGTCTTTCACATTTAGCAATGCTTCTTAAGTCTAACTTGGGATCTAAATAGTAGCTGAAAGGGTTAAAATCTATATTCCATTCCCTTTTCCAATTTTTACAAGCAACCACTGAAAATTCAGAAAAAACACGGGATAATAGTCACAAAAGTAATGTTACAGCACCCTTTACAAACATAGACTGCTCTACTTAAACAACAATACACAATTACTGTATTAAGACATTTAAAACTAATTAGCAAAGAGTATACACCCAAAAGAGACAATTATTACAATTTGATTTTTGAAAGTAATTCGGACTTGCCTCTTCGCTTTCCAAATTATTATAGAAAGAACATTCCCTCTGAACAAAATACTAATGTCTCAAGAGTACTCTAATTGTGATTACACACAATAACTGTCACCCTCAATGTTCCTTTAAATCAAATGCTATTCTCAACACTTTTCATGCGCAAATGCAATTGGCTGTCAAAATCGAATTGCCTTCTCTTACATTCGTTCGCCAACTCATAACGTATGTTCGTTAAATATGTAAATTATTCCTGTGGTACGTTTCTGCCTCCTGTACAGCCTTCTCCATTTCTTTTTTCCTCTCATCAAAAGGGTGTCCATTTCCTCCCATCACCACGATAGGCTGGAAGCGATGAGGCTGAATCTTCTCCACATTGAGAACACGAAAGATAACACGGTCTACTTCCTTGGGTAGCTTGTGACTCCAGCGGTCAGAAAGAAAATCCGGAATATCTTTTTTGCTGCCATTACAGGTGAAGAAAGCTGGTATAAACCGGCGAGTGTCAGGATTCTGGGCAATATTTCCCCGCACAAAGTTTAACTGACATTTGATTTGCAAGGCTAAGAATAAACAACAATGAAATTGTTAGCAAGAGGCGACTTGCATAACCACATGAGTTTCAGTTACTAAGACGATAAATTTCCTTATGCAGATTCCATTTTCTACTGTTTTGCAAGTAAAATATAGCAGAAGTCTACCTAATGGATAGAACGCATTCTAGACTTGATACTTAATTACCTCCTTGGAAAAATGACCAATAAAACAGTAGTCCCTAAAACGCAAAGTTATGATCAGATTCCCTTTTTCTAATATAAAATGTAATAAAATATATATAATCTATTAAAATACAAATGATCAAGTAATGCTATGATCCTCGCAGTCATGGACGCAATTTTAGCAACTGCGTAGAGAAGCTTGGAAAACTTAGGATTTCAACGGGGTTTGAATCTGTGACCTCGCGATACAGGTGCGACGGTCCAACCAACTGAACTATGAAGCATTTCGCTTTAAGAAGACCCATTAAAGGTATAAACTTTAAGAGACGCTTAATCAAAAGAATCCTTGTTTAGCATCACGCCAGATCTGGTAGCTGACATCACCGGTGCACAAACCTTCAGCGACAACATCATAGTATTTCACGGAACCCAAACAGAGGGTAATGCTGCGCTCTACCAAACTCTCCGCAGAGTCCATGAATGTGATTAAGTTGAACAGAATCGAGTTCTTCGGGTATATTTTTCTACGATTGGTCTCGCCCAGACCCTGAAAAAATATAAAGGCACTTCAAGAAGTTTCTGGACTTCGGTATGACACAATATTGTGCCCGTTTCGTACAGGACTTCGCCACCATTAGTGAACCCCTTTGCACTGTCAACCAAAGGGAAGTACAATGAAAAAAGCTTTTTACAGCTAGCTAGCGGTTGAAGGAATTATCGCCGACAGGCTATATCAGTTGGTTGAACATTGGACTACCATAAGAGAGGTTGTGAGTTCAGCTCCAGCCGCACCAACACTCATTGTCTTTAAAGAACTGGGGAGAAAGCACTGCTTTTGTAATGGTTAAGCTTTCAAGTCTTCTCGGGTAAGGACTATAAATCGAAGGCCCCAACTCACAATCTTAGTTACGGACGGTGCCTACTAATTTTGCCCCGGTTTATGATTATGCGGGAAATGTAGATCTTAACTTGTGTTATCGAAATCAAAAAGATAATTTAGTAATCGGAAGGCTATCGCTTTTTACACTCTGCTCGTGATGGAAGAGGTGGTGGCGTCGGATTGCTTTTCAAAAGTTCGTTGCCAGTTAACTCTCTATCGATGTTGCCGCACGTTACTGCTGTTTGCAAGTCTTCGTTCTTTCATTTACGCAATATTTTTAAGATTCGCAAGTTTCTTTCTTACGAAACATGTAAAACTCTAATTTATGCCTTTGTTACTGTAAGGATCGACTATTGTAACTCATTGCTCTACGGTCAGCCTAAATGTATCTTGAAACGTTTACAGAGTGTCCTAAATAGTGCTGCTAGGCTTATTCACCTTACTAGTAGATATGAGCATGTTACGCCGTTGCTTATCTAACTTCATTGGCTACCAATTGAACAAAGAATAACTTTCAAAATTGCAGTAATTACATTTAAGGCGCTTCATGGTGCTGCACCTAGCTATATCACTGATCTCATCAAGCCTTATACACCTGGTAGACTTCTTAAATCCTCCAATCAATTTTTGCTTTCTACATCTAAATTTAATCTTAAAACTTATGGTGGCCGGTCTTTTACTATTGCAGCACCTTCTGTTTGGAAGGCACTTCCATTCGAACTTAGATCTTGTAATTCCCTTTCTTCTTTTAAATCTAAGCTCAAGACTTGGCTTTTTAAAATTGGTTATGATGTTGTATAGAATGATGATGTTTTTATAGGATGACAATGTAGTTTTGTAGTTTTGTAGGTTTATGATTTTGTTGTTATTTTTATTATGTAAAGCGCTTTTGGACCATTGGGAATAAGCGCTCAATAAATACTGTATATTATTATTATTATCCTGGCTGTGCCTAACAAGGCTGTTTTCTGTAACAGTCCCGTTCTGATCGTAACACCTAGCTTCTCAAGCCATGCATCCAACCTCTTGCTTACAACTCCGAGTGCACCAACGACTACTGGAACTACTTCCAGATGCCTAATTCCCCATAGTCTTCCAATTTCTCTCTTAAGGTCCTGATATTTCTCAATCTTTTCACCTTCCTTTTCATACACTCTGTGGTCCCAGGGTGAAGCTATGTCTCTATGATTGCCTTGTTATTTTTCTTCTCAACAACAACAATGTCGGGTCTTCTGGCCTCGATAACATGGTCACACTGGATGGTCATATCCCACAAGATCTTACATTTTTCATTTTCCACTACCCCTTCCGGTTGATGTTCATACCATTATTATTATTATTATTATTATTATTATTATTATTATTATTATTATTATGTTTGTAAAAAACTTTAAAGTACAAAGCCTTCTTTCTCAAATTGAAGCTTGAATGCATGGTTGCCCCCAATTTTCTTTTTGAATACCAATGGTACTTACTAAGCTCTGCTTTCTCTGCATAATTTTAAACCGAGCAAAAATATACCTGTTTTATTTTTTTCTGAAGCATCTTAGTGGGCCGGAATCCTAAATCCTTGAATCTGATTGGCTAATCGCGCGCTCGTAGCCGGTCCAGCTTTTTACGATACGGACCTCGGTCCGAAATCTGTTCCGAACTGAAACTGTCGCGGCTAACAGCTGAGTTTCGTATTCCCGGTCATACTTGGGCGACTGCATTTAAGCGTGGCCAATGCAGGTAAAAATTCGGACAATATGGTGCATCACAGTTGTTGTGCTTTTAATTGCTCAAATAGCACTTACAAAAAGAAACAAGTTCAAAAACGTCCGGAATTAGAAAATATTGAGTTTTTCTTTTTCCCCCAGACAACAAAAGCACGTATTATGTCGCAGGAATGACCGAACGTAACAAGGCACACCAGGATATGTCCGGCTCATTTTAAAGGTGGGCTTGGCCCCACAAAATCTAATCCTGTGCCCACGATAACATCCAGCCTAAAACTCACAAAAGTCGTACCAACCCTGATGAGCGGAGACTTGGAAATGAAAAACCCGAGTTGAAGAAGGTAATATTATATGGAGCAGTCTGCCTCTTCGAAATAAGATGTTAGGGTGGAAGCAATGGGTCTCGGCTCAGACAAAACTAATTGTACCATTGAAGGAAACAGGAACCCTGATTGTCAGTCGGTATAGGTAGATGCTGAGGTGCAAACTGATTTAACAACTTCTGACATGCAATTCATGGACGAGTGCAAAGCAAGGCTAGAGAACAAGACTCAGCTGAAGAGAGATCTGTTGATTGAGGATGTCTGTAAGGACGATCGGTCCGTCAGATTTTACACTGGAATCCCCTCTTTGACTTGCCTACTTATGGTGTTTAACTTTTTTGCAGCCATTTACTGAAAAAATGAAATATTGGGATGGCAAGAAAAAAACAAGAGACAAGCTTATCAGGCTGTTCAATATTTCTTTCATAACGGAGGTCAAACAAATCCCAAGGTACCATTCATTATAAGTAATTCATTTATCAAATTATTTTTCTATAATATATATCTTTTTTTTTCATATACTGTAGATGTCCACAATAGTTTAAATTTTACAAGAGCAACTTGTGCAGAGATAAGGTCAGTTTAATCTAATCCACTTTGTTTCTTTTTAGGAAGAAAAAGACCGAAACAAGCCAGGGCCAAAACGACAAGTGCCGTTGTTTGCTGAGTTTATTTTAGTTCTCGTGAGGCTTAGACTGGGTCTGTTGGTTGGTCACATGGCTGACATTTATTCACTTTCTAAAGGATCTGTATCTAAAATCTTCACAACCTGGATAAAAATGCTCTACCATGTCTTCAAGGACATTCTGATTGCTTGGCCCACAATGCAGCAAGTTAGGAGGCATCTACCAAAGAGTTCTGAAACGTTTTCTCGAACAAGAGTAATTATAGACTGTACAGAAATAAAAATTCAAAAACCCACTGGCCCATCAGCACAAAATGTTACCTGGAGCAATTATAAAAGCCCAAACACCTTTAAGCTTCTAGTCGGAATTTTTCCCACTGGTGGTTTCACATTTGTCTCAAAACTGTGGTCAGGAGGTGTTTCAGACAGACACATCATAATGAAATCAGATCTCATAGAAAAATTGGAACCTAATGATGATTGTATGGCAGACAGGGGTTTTAACATAAGAGATTTGGTCACAAACAAAAGGGCCACTTTGAATATCCCTCCTTTCTCCAAAGGAAAGCAGCTTTCCACTAAAGCATGTACGAAAATGCGACGTATTGCAGCTGTGAGGATAGATGTTGAGAGGGCTATTCAAAGGTTGAAAGGTTTCAAGATCCTTCTGCCGATCTCCCTGGCTTCAGTGGCTGATCAAACTGTTACAGTGTGTGCTGCCCTTTGCAACTTAATGAAACCCTTAATGAAATAATGTGATGCTTTAGTGCTTATTCAGTCACATATACTGTCCTGATGGAATAAAACAATATAGCATTTTGGCAGTTGCTGATATTTTTTTTCAGCTTGACCAGAACTGTTTCTGGCTACCGAATGTGCACTTTAACCGCTAATCAGCTTATGCCAAACAAGTTAACATGCCATTGTACAGTTAAACATAGTTACAAACCCTGAACCACTACAGTTTTGTTCGGGGTAAACCAAATTTAACTCTGGGAAATACTATCTCAGGGAGCATTACTTCTTCATAGATCCCAATTAGTTTTAAAAGGATTGGTTTCCAGATGTTACGTGCTGCATGAAGAACTCCTTATTTGTGCCATATGCCATAAAGTAACCCCATTTGTATGTGGTGGAAAACATCTGATGACATAATTGGTAGAAATATTTATTATTCTTGTTGAGAATTAAACTGGATTCATTTTCTGTGCAGATTGATTGCTTAACAAGCACGTCTTTAAGGGTTTGTCCTGGCTTAACAGGATATGCTGACATGAACTTGCTGATGCAAAACCCACACTCCTCCAAGGATACACCGCTGAAACCTTTCTTGCTCATCTCTCAAATGAAAACTTGTGCAATTTCTTCTTCTTTTTCTAGGCCCTCTCTCATACCAGTTGTCTGTGGTATGTCTGAGTAGCCCATTACTTATTTTAAAGGCTTAGTTGGAGAAGTAGTGGGTTTAAGAC
>NC_090872.1:41545323-41557823 GCF_036669935.1 Montipora foliosa
GGAATCGAGCCCACGACCTTCGGGTTAGATCACCGCCGCTCTACCGACTGAGCTACAAGGTCAGACGGGAGCAGGCCGTGGGAACTGAATATGTTAATGTCACGGCGATGAACATGTACAAGTACAAGGAAGGATTATGTTTTTGCAAACGTTAGCCGTGTAGCACTTATATTTGAACAGACTCAGATGATTAGAGTGTAATGTGAAGTGCTAGTTTTCAACCCCATATGAACCATGTGAGCGTTAGCCCTACTAACGGAAATAGGCCCACACAATGACAGAGAAAAACTATGACCAGGGTGGGAATCGAACCCAAGACCTTTGGGTTAGATCACTGCCGCTCTACCGACTGAGCTACAAGGTCAGACGGGAACAGGCCGTGGGAAGTGAAGATGTTAATGTCACGGCGACCTTAAAACGAAGGTTTTGAATGACATTCTGGCCTTTCCGTAGACAAACAATAAATTAAACTTCGGAGTTCACCTCAAAGTTGCAAACACTAAACCATCGTCTCCTCATTTCAGAGCCAAAGGGAATGGGTGACTTCAAAAGCCAAACGGCAATTATAACATCTAGGGAACACTGTAAACACACTGTAATACGGGCTCGTCCTGGTATGCTCCATGAATATGTATTTACATGGAACGGACCACACATTGAAACAAAGTTGATAACGAGCTAAAACAGGCCTGGAGGCAAAGTAACACTTGGCAACAGATAACAAGGAATGAGTACATTACAATGCATGGTATTAAGCTAGAGTCCGGCCTGTTACGTCATGGCACAATAGTGGTAGTAGAAAAGGTAAAATGCTCATCGTTATGTCCGTGAACAGCACCTTTACCCTTTGCGACTTCACAGGTGAATTGATTCCTTGGGAAAAAGATCTTGAAGACAAACAGGATGGTAAAGAAGAGGGCCACAGCGACCTTAAAGATTACAGCAAGTAGTTGGACTTCAACGAGCCTGCTAAGGATACGATCACACATCTCACGTTTCATGGTGTACCACATTCAGAGTAATACTTTTGCGAGGGTTACTTCGAAACTACAGTAGAGCCCTGAAAGTAAGCAATGTAGCCTCTTAAGAAGAGTTTGCTTACCTCACCGTACAAATCATATTAGATGCGCTCGTCAGAGTTAATATATAGATTTAGCCAAGCCTAAAAGTGGAGCTCCCTGGTTATTTATTCTTACTACCTGTAGTGTTATTAAAAATAAAAGGTTTCGAATTGTCCGCGGTTTGAGGTTTCCGTTTGCTGCTTTAAATAATGAAATAATTTTCTTTGCTTTTCTCTATAGAAAAATTCATTGCCTAACTAGTGAATTCCACGGTAAATTTTACGCTAAAAACCGATATCGCATGAATCACGAAGCGATGAGTACGATATCGGTTTTTCGAGTGAAATTTACTTTGGAATTCACCAGTTTGGCAATGAATTTTTCTTGCACCGCATGAGTATTAAAAGAAAACAAGCCCACCCTCAGCGAGCGAATGGAAAACGAAAAAAGCCATTTCAGAGTCATCTGTCAATAGCCAGCTAATAGGAATTACGCTAAAATTAGGAGGCATTAAAAAAAACTTTGTTAGGTCAAAAAATTGTTTTACTGACGTACTTTATTCCAGTTTATCTCTGAAAAGGAGATCATTTAAATTTTGATGTATTTTATTAAAACACGCCAGGTTGGCTTGGAACAAGAATCGGCAAAATGCAACCAAGAAAGGACGAACTTCAAACAAAATCCGCTCCAACACTTAAATAACGTTTAGGTGCTTTAAACAAACTTCTGAAAACACAAATTAGTGAAATTTCCCCCTAATTTTACGAGAACTCCTTGCGATTACGCGTTTATAACATAAGGGCAAAATTTTCTTGTCATTGTCGAGGCACATCGAAAACCAGTTGGGCAAACGGATTAAAAAGAACTCAAGTTGTTCGATCGCATTTTAGAGCAAAAGAAATCAACTTTTTCTTTATGTCCAAGAGAGTACAGATAATTGTTATTACCTTCCAGTTGACAATAAGAAATCTATTTTCATTCCTGAATAAAGGAAAAACCGATTAAAACACTTTTTGGAAATAACAAACGTGTTGAAAACTGGAAACTAGTGTTACACGAGCTTTAGTTTGATTGACATGTGACAGGAATTACATCTTATCTTGTTTTTTTTGGCGGTATTATATTTTGTGTATTGGCGGAATTATATCTCGGAATCTTAGGAAATCGTCTCTACCAGGAATTGTATTCTAAAAGGAAGTCATCTATCATTAAAGAGTTTAGATCATTAAAACATTTAGTGCCGAGACCCGGGATTGAAGGATTGAAAGAGTGAAAAAATGAATTAACCTCGTGTAAACTTGTCGTCGGAACCCAAGAAACGACTGAAGAAGAAATCCATGGTCCGCGAAAGTCATCGCGCATTTGTTAGGAAAACAATCCTCGCGGCAAAGGAACAAATTGATAAACGGGGAGATCCTACCGTTTTGAAGAAGCTCAAATCCTTGCGATGTACCCTTCTAGATAAATTGTCGGAGCTCAAAATATTGGACAGTGAATTTATCGATTTGGTAGACGAAACGAAACTAGAAGAAGACGTGAGCAATAGCTGTGACTTCGCCAGCGCTATTCAAGCCTGCATAGTCGACCTAGAAACAGCAATAGAAGCTGAGGAAAATACTGGAAAGGGTCAGGATATACAAGGAACGACATTGGGCTCGCAAAACTCTAACTCGAGTATTCAGGCCGGAACACAATCAAACGCGTCAACAATTCCGATCCACGCGAAGTTGCCCAAACTGGAATTGAGAAAATTTTCAGGCGACCCAATCAACTGGCATCCCTTCTGGGAATCGTTTGAATCGGCCATTCACAAAACCACCACCTTAAGCGACGTGGAAAGATTCCAGTATCTCAAGTCGCTCCTTGAAGGTTCTGCAGCCCAGACAATTTCTGGTTTAGCATTGACAAGCTCGAATTACAACCACGCGGTCCAACTTCTAGACAAGCGCTTCGGAAATAAACAAGTCATTATTTCGAAACACATCGAATTGCTCATGCAGCTTCCAAAAGTAAGCGACGGGAGCGACTTGAAGCAATTGCGCCAGCTTTTGGATCGAACGGAGGCGGCAGTTAGAAGTCTAAAAGGAATCGGTATTTCGACTGAGACATACGGAACATTTTTGACACCTGTAATTATGGGAAAGATCCCACAAGAGTTACGCCTCATACTGAGTCGCGGGACATCAGAAGATTGGGACCTTGATACAATTATCAAGTCTTTCACAGAAGAATTGCAAATTCGAGAAAGATGTGCTTTGGGAACGGTAACAGAGCAAACAAAGTTAAAAGAAAAACGAGAGTTTGGTTTTAGAATTCGCACAGGTCAAAACAAAAGACCCCCCACATCGTCAACCCTGGTTGCAAACAACGAAAGACTGCTGCTATCTAAGGATAAATGGTGCATTTTCTGCAATGGACCTCATCCAACTATCAAATGTTCTGTTGTTACCGATCTAGAATCTAGAAAGAAAATTCTACGTCAAAAGGGAAAATGTTTTGGTTGTCTGAGGAGCGGTCATGTGAGTCGAGATTGTCAAGCAAGGTGTCATCGTTGTAGTGGGAAACATCACGTGGCTTTGTGCAGCGTTCAACACTATCCAGAGTATCCAATCACGACCAGAAGGGCTAGAGACAGCAATCAAGAACAAACTGTGAGTACAAACTTGTATTTTACTCAAGACGTTAATAACAAGTGCATCTTGTTACAAACGGCCAGAGCTAACGTCAGAAGTCCTCATGGAGGAAATTCTTGCAATGTGAGAATCCTTTTTGATTCTTGTTCCCAAAAGTCTTATATAAGCTCACGGTTAAGGAGCAAATTGAGCTTACGACCCATTGGAAGCGATACAGTTCTAATACAAACTTTTGGAAACAATGAACCCTCATTGAAACAATGTAGCATCGTTCAGTTTGCATTGGAATGTCAAGACAATTTGACAGTGTTCATTAATGCTTATGAAGTTGAGTTGATCTGTGGTCCCAGCACAAACCAGACCATTGAAATTGCACGACAGTGTTACCCACATCTGCAAGGCTTACCTCTGGCTGATCACTCACGAGGTGATGAGGATCTAGAAATTGATGTCATGATTGGAGAAGATCATTACTGGTCTGTGGTTCAGAATCACGTGGTAAGGGGGAAGCTACATGGACCAGTGGCAATTCGCACAAGATTAGGATATGTATTGAGTGGTCCTGTGAATGCGGCAAGTGCGAATACACAGTTATCAACTGTTAACGTGTCCCATGTTATGAAAACTGAATGTCAAGTCAAGGAAGAGAACTTAGTTTCAGATGATTTCTTACTGAAAGAGGAGCGAAGTAAGTTTTGGGACTATGACACTCTTGGAGTAAAGGATAGAGAAGGAGATTTTCTTGAAGACTATCTCAGCAAAGTGAAGTTCAATGGAATCCGTTATGAAGTGTCTCTTCCCTTCACGACTGAACACCCGATTATTCCAGACAATTACTTGTTGGCACAGAATCGCCTTGTTTATTCATTGCAAAGATTAAGGTCCAAGCCAGAATTGCTCAAACAATATGACAGTGTCATCAAGGAACAATTAAGTGCTGGTGTTGTTGAATTGATTGACAAGAGTCATGCTTTAGATACCCTTCCTGGAACTGTACATTACATTCCTGATAAAGAAGTATTGAAAGAAGACAGAATCACTTCTAAACTACGTGTGGTGTATGACGCCAGTGCTAAATCCCGCAATGAGCCAAGTTTGAATGACTGTCTCCTACCAGGTCTAGCCTTAACTCCATTGATCTTTGATGTCTTGCTGAGATTTCGCCTCCATAAAGTGGTTTTGATTGGTGATTTAGAAAAAGCATTCTTGAACATTGAAGTCAATCCAGCAGAGAGAAACTTGTTAAGGTTCCTATGGGTAGATGACATAAACTCCCCGAATCCAGAAGTGATCACACTGAGATTCACTCGACTTGTTTTTGGTTTAGTTTGCTCTCCATTTATTTTGAATGTAACATTGAGGAACCACTTAACAAGGTATGAGAACATTGATCCTGAATTTGTGGCTGCTGTTGTGAGAACTTTGTATGTTGATGACTTTGCATCTGGAGAGGACTCGGCAACGAAGTGTTTTGAACTTTACCACAAGTTGAAGTTGCGGTTCAGAGATGGAGTTTTTAATATGGGAAAGTGGGCATCGAACAGTGAAGACTTAACTGAAATGATCAAAAGAGCAGAAGAATCTTTGTCTTGGGAACCGGAGCTGTCTTGTAAGGCTACCTCTACATTGACCGAGCCGAACATTGAGGAAGAAGATTGGACAATGTCAAATTCAAACAACACTGTGAGCGAAGAAATCGTTGTCAAAGTAATGGGAGTTCAATGGGATCGGATGGAAGATAATTTCGAGTTTGATCTTGCTACCTTTTCTAGACAAGCCTTAGAAGAAACTTTCACTAAACGGACATTATTGAGCAGTACTGCTCGGTTCTATGATCCATTAGGCCTGCTGTCACCGGTTATCTTACCCTTAAAGTGCATGTTCCAAGAAATTTGTCATTTAAAACTTGTTTGGCATGAAGCTTTGCCGGAAGGTCTCGGGTCGCGCTGGAAGGAGTTACTACAAGACATGTGGAAAGTCTCAAGCATTGTAGTGCCTCGTTGCATCCTGGGTGATGTTCAAGTCGAAGACATCACGTCTGTTTAACTGCATGGGTTCGCAGATGCTAGCAAGTCTGCGTATGGAGCAAATGTCTACATCAGGTTGACAACCTCTGGAACCAGTTCTGTTTGCCTTCTAGCGTCCAAAACAAGAGTTGCTCCCTTGATCGGTGAATCAATCCCTCGACTGGAGTTAATGGCCGCCTTGACACTTACTTGCGAATTTGATGACAGCCGTGCATGAGGCATTGACCTGCACTGTGAAGATAGAGCTTTTCAATTGGACTGAATCTCAGATCGTGTGGTGGTGGATCAATAGAGAGTTTAAACAATAGACCAATTCGGCTAACTCAATGTTGTACCCAATTCAAATCTCTCGGGGTTAAGATTCTTTGTGTGTTGAATTTGCATGACAATGAAGCATTCACATTCAAATGATATGGAAATACTTGGAACAAAACGCTTTATTCCCAAAGGATTTGAATTGGGTACAACATTGAGTTAGCCGAATTGGTCTATTCAAGCTGTTTGTTCAGAATCGAGCTCAGAAGATTCGAAGTCTGTGGAGTAAGGATCATTGGAGATATTGCCCGTCTGAGTGTAATCCTGCTGACATAGCGTGGCGAGGGTCAAAGAGCTCTGTTCTCGCCCACAGTGATCTATGGTGGAAGGGAGCTCCATTTCTGAAAGAAGGAGAAGTTCAGTGGCCAAACCTACCTGATAATCCGATCGGTGAGAGTACATTCCCAGAAGAAGTAACAAAGGAATTGAGAAGGAAACCTGAAATTTCAAATGTTATGACAGTATCCGTGCTGTGCTTTCAGAACATTTCAGAAGTCATCTGTCCAGAAAGATTTAGTAGTCTCAGTAAACTTGTCAGAGTAACCGCGATGTGCTGAAATTCATCCAGAAGCTTAAGAGGAAGATAGAAACAACTGACATCAGTATGGAGGATCAGAATATTGCTACGAATCTCTGGTGCAAAGACGTTCAAGCCAAAGTTGAAGAAAAGGAGAAATCAAGTTCGACTTGGGATCAGTTAGGAGTCTTTAAGGATGCCAACGGACTTCTGCGATGCAAGGGACGAATCCAGAAGTCTTCACTTCCATACTCAACAAAACATCCCATTCTGTTATCTAGAAAGCAGCATTTCACTAAGCTTGTGATCATGCAGTCCCACGAAAACGTGAATCACAATGGAGTTGGAGAAACTCTTACTGAAATCCGATCACAATTCTGGATAATCAAAGGAAGACAAGCTGTTAAGGATGTACGTTCCAAGTGTGTTACGTGCAAGAAATTACAAGGAAGAGCCTACAGCTCTCCACCTACTTCACCACTACCTGAATTTCGAGTTTCAGAGGAAATGGCTTTCTCTAAAGTAGGTGTGGACTTTGCCGGACCCTTGTACGTGAAGAATATATACTTGTCCAAGGGGGAAATGCACAAGTGTTACATTGCTCTATTTACATGGGCTAGTACAAGAGCTTTGCACCTTGAACTTACGCCAGACCTCTCCGCCAATTCGTTCTTAAGAGTGCTGAAGCGATTCTTCGGTAGAAGAGGACTACCGACCCTGTTCATTTCAGACAACGGGAGAACTTTCCGAGATGCAAAGGTTAAGAAGTTTGCTCTTGATCGGAACATTGACTGGAAATTCAATGTACCCACAGCCAGCTGGTGAGGCGGATTCTTCGAAAGCTGTGTGAAACTTGTGAAAAGGTGTCTCAAGAAAGTGCTCGGAAATGCGAAGTTGGGTCATGAAGAGTTAGAGTCAGTGTTGATTGAAACTGAAGGCGTTTTGAATTCTAGGCCATTGACTTATGTCTACGATGACCTAACAGAAATTCCACTCTCGCCTTCTCATCTTGTAATTGGTCGTCGACTTCTGGATCAATCTGCTGCCATCACAGTACCTGTAAACACTTTGCCTAGACGAGAGAGATATCTAGACCCATTTCAGAAATCGATGGAAGAAAGAATATCTTACAGGTATCCGCGAGTACCAGAAACTCACGGGAGGTGAACCAAGAAGAACAATTGAAATAGGAGACGTTGTGCACATCTATGCTGACAAGACACCCAGACAACAGTGGAGAATGGGGAAAGTAGAGAAACTGTTACAGGGACAAGACAACGTTGTGCGCGCAGCAGAAGTGGTAACAGTAGATAATTCTCTCCGCAATACTAGCTTAAAACGTCCAATTCAAAAGCTCTATCCTCTTGAAATCAATGTGTATGACGAACACGCAACTAATGCGAGAACAGGACAGTTTGACAGTGGAATGAACATTCAGATAGTTAGAGTTGAAGACATCCCTACAGTGATCACTGCTCCGTGAACTGTCTGACCGTATCTTGAGCGTTTGACACTGAAGCCAAAGAGCTAAATTCGGTTTTGCCTTAAATCAGTCTGATTTGTTTAAACTTTCTTGATTGACTACGACGTCAGTCAGGGGGGAGTGTGTTGAAAACTGGAAAATAGTGTTACACGAGCTTTCCTTTGATTGACATGTGACAGGAATTACATCTTAACTTGTTTTTTTGGCGGTATTATATTTTGTGTATTGGCGGAATTATATCTCGGAATCTTAGGAAATCGTCTCTACCAGGAATTGTATTCTAAAAGGAAGTCATCTATGATTAAAGATCATTAAAACAAAACGGTTTAGTGACTAAGGAGAGAATTTGTGGAGTAACTTCTTGCACTAAGTATGAGCTGTTACTGGTATTCTTTTTTGTCGTTGCCGTTCTCTTTCGCTCTCCTTCGTTTCTGTTCTAGTCAAAGGTCCTCAGGCATCATGTAGCCTAATCAGAGCTTCTAAAGATATGCCAAAAATTGCAATACAGCACCTCTAAGCAAATTGAAAATAAACACTCAGCTTTAAATTTATTTCCCTCCGATGCTTGACTTGAATAACAGCGTAGCCGCCTGTGTGGACCACAGCTACCATGACATGTCAAACTGGATTGAAACCAGCGAAAAATGCAGAAAGAAAACATTTTCCAAACCGTTTTCTATCTGAACACGAAAAGCGTTGACTGAGTAAGAACTATAGTTTATGCAGTATGGCCGTGTAGCCGCGTCGAGCGACAGAAAGCGCGCGAAGAATGAAGCCTCGTTTATGTTTAGGTGAGTTAACCTGACTTGAACCTGCAATCCAATCGAAAACGAGTACCTGGTCAGCGGTCAACTTCCAAAAAACAGCTGACCTCGGTGAGCTACAAGCTTGAGCCCGCGATATGGTCACGTGATACTGGTCAGTGGATACCTTGTTTTGACAAGTGTCAATTGATCAAAACTTGGATGTCCAATGCTGTAAACTACTAATATATAGATTTAGCCAAGCCTAAAGGCGGAGCTCCCCGGTCATTTATTCTTACTGCCTGTACGGTTTGTGAAAATGTTTCCGGTTGCTGCTTTAATAATTAGATCATTTTCTTTGCTTTCTTCTACAGAAAAATTCATTGCCTAACTAATGACTTCCCCGGTAAATTTTACTCTAAAAACCAATATCGCATGAATCACGAAGCGATGAGCGAGACATCGTTTTTTCCAGCGAAATTTACTTTGGAATTCACCAGTTTGGCAATAATCTTTTCTTGAACCGAATGAGTTTTAAAAAGAAAACAAGCATTAAGCACAACCTCAGCGAGCGAATTGAAAAGGAAAAAAACCCATTTCAGAGTCAACTGTCAATAGCCAGCGAATAGGAATCATGCTAAAATTAGAAGCCATAAAAACAACTTTGTCAGTTCAAGGTCAAAGATGAGTTTTACCGATGTACTTTATTCCACTTTATCTCTGAAAACAACATCATTCACATTTTGATGTATTTCATTGAAACACGCCAGGTTGGCTTGATACAAGAATCGGCAAACTAAGGCAATGCAACCAAGAAAGGACGAACTTTAATCACGATCTGCGCCAACACTTAAATAACATTTGGGTGCTTTAAACAAACTTCTGAAAACACAAGCTACTGAGATTTCCCCCTAATTTTACGAGAACTCATTGCAAATATGTGTTTATAACATAAGGGCAAAATTTTCTTGTCACTGTCGAGGCAAAACGAAAACCAGTTGGGCAAACGGATTAAAGAAGCACTTGTTCGCTCGCATTTTAGAGAAAAACAAACAAATCAACTTTTTCTTTATGTCCAAAAGAGTACAGATAATTGTTATTTAATTCCAGTTGACAATAAAAATTCGATTTTCGTTCCTGAAAAAAGGAAGAACCGATTAAACCACCTTTTAAAAATACGCATCCTCTTTAAATAACGCATCCGCAAAAATAAACGGTTTAGTGCCCAAGGAAAGAATTTGCGTGCTAAGTATGAGCTATTACTGGTATTCTGTTTTGTCGTTGTCGTTCTCTTTCGCTCATTACTTTCGTTTCTGTTCTAGACATAGGTCCTCCAGGCATCATGTAACCTTATCAGAGCTTCTAAAGATATGCCAAAAATTGCAATACAGAGAAAAAAGCGGCTCTAAGCAAATTAAAAATAAACACTCAGCTTTAGGTCTACATCCCGCCAATGCTTGACTTGAATAACTGCGTAGCCACCAGTGTGGACCACAGATATCATGATATGTCAAACTGGATTGAAACCAGCGAAAAATGCAGAAAGAAAACATCTTCCAAAAGAACTTTCGTTGATATATAGTACGGCTGTGTAGCCGCGTCGAGCCACAGAAAGCGTGCGAAAAATGAAGCATCGCTTATGTTCAGGTGAGTTCACCTAGGTTGAGCCTGCAATCTCATTGAAAACCAGTACCTGGTCAGCGGTCAACTTTTAAAACAAGCGGACCTCGGTGAGCTTAAGCTTGAGCCCGCGATATGGTCATGTGATACTGGTCAGCGGATACCTTCTTCTGACACGTATCAATTAATCAAAAGTTGGATGTCCAATTCTCGGTTTTCACATGACGTCACGACCGCCATGTTGGTGCCCCTAAACAAAGAAAAGGCGGCCATGTTGGTGCCCCGACCAAATCCTCCGGGAATTTAACTCTATTATTATGCAAACGCTTCCTTTTGTTTTCGTTGAAAAACATGGCTTTTGATCACGTGAGTGAAAACCAGCAATATCAAAGATGTGTGCTGTAAACTAGCATGATACTGGTCACATTGGCATACATGGAGGGGTGGACGTACGGACGATCCATGACGTCATGGCTATAAAACCAAAATCTCTTGCATCGATGGGTTACCATATTTTCTTAATTATGGTGCTCCGCGCATATTGTTGTTGACTTTTCATTTCTGTCAATTAATGGTGTGTGAGGCAGAGTCACTGGCATCCATGATGTTTTTATAACTGAGCATATTCTCATGAATTGTGCGAAAAGGAGGAAACGGCAGGGTCTAAATTATACAATTTCCATTTATAGGAACCCAAAACATATTTTTGAACATCTTTTGTTAAATACGACTTACGATCATCTCCCTCTTCTGAACAGTTCTGACATCTGCGCGACATTTTGCTTGAGCCAAGGACTATAACACAGTCAGATTTTTTGACCTGGTCCTCGTACCATCGTGGTACATTGGGTGAGATATCCAGGGTGTTCCACATGTCTATGCTGGGCTCGATCAAATCGGTTGAACGTAAGACAGTACCAAAACAGTGCACTACATGGCTACACTTATCGCAGCATCGAGTATGCAGGATGAAAACTCGTTTTTTACCTGAAACACAAATAGTAGTCACGTTTTCCAATCCATGGCTCATCGCAAGTACTGCGTGGTTGATTAATAACTAATTGAATTCATCAGTGAATGGTCAAAAAATGCTCAAGGAAACCCAAAAACGTGAAAAAAACTGCACGAGACTGAATTTGCTCTGGCAATCACTTTCTAGCCATTTTCAAAGGCTAACACCCCATTAATTAAAAAATCGCCTTCCCGGCTATTTGTGGAAACTCGGAGCTGCTGTGTTTAAAAAAGTCTATCTCCACAAATCTACTCAACAATTCGACTTCATAATTATAATAAGCTCAATAATGCACGCATTTTGATTGGTTTTCACCTTTGATCAATTAGAGGGCAGACGTATAGCTGACCTGAAAACAAGTTTTCTTTCCAAGCACTCACTCCCTTCATAAAAATTTTAAAACTGGAATGATTACAGACGTTTACCAAAATATATGCAAAAACGGGAAATCGTATTTTTACACAACGTTCTCGGAGCCGTCGTCGTCGTCGTCATCATTGCGTAAGCTCCGGAATAGATCGCAGAGGACGTCAAATGTGGTGACACACTCAGCTGTTGCCTCTTTTGCCACTTTTGTTGTCCTTACCACACCTGTGATCTATTACTGAACAGCCGCGCGGCAACATAGAATCAACTTGTTAACTTTAACTGGTGCGTCCAACGAGCACTTTAGTAGCAGATGAGTACTTCAACTTGCTTGGAAAATCGTGCTCTTTTCCTTTTTTTATATTCTCTTGCTAATTGAGAAAGAATGGGGTTTGGTATATTGCTTAAAGAACATTACTCACCCACTTTACATTGAGCGCCGACATTATTTCAGTTGCCATTTTCACGAGAGTGTCTCACCAATTTTACAACTTCTAGCGGCGAATTAAACTATCTCGCCTAGTTGTTTCCACTTCGTATTGCTTGGGTATAAAATAAATATGGGTTGCTTGCTTATTAAGTCCAGTTAAAAGTTCAAACAACTAAGTACCACGCGAAGAAATTGACATTTTGTATTTCTCTCTTGAATTCACTGCAGACGTAGCGCTTACGCTTCATAGAAAAGCGCTCGAAGTGAAGGTATTCTGCCGTTATTCTGATCCA
>NC_090872.1:41562823-41565323 GCF_036669935.1 Montipora foliosa
TTGTTAGGGTTGGGCAGTTGACGGCTTTATGACCTCGGGTGTTGCACTTAAAGCAATGCAGAGCTGGTGGATTAATCTGCATGTGCCACCGTAACAGGTATCTGTCCAGTCGCACAATAAACTGCTCCGGACTTTCGTCAACTTCTGGTTTGGATGCTCTAAATTTTCGACGCTAGCCGTCTTCGGTATACCCTGGGTGCCAGAGACTTTTCTAGCACGGTTTCCGGTTTTCAGTCAAGTCTTTATAGTGACCCGCGCGAAAAGCCTCTGGACCAGAGCGCTATTCCTTTGATAGCGTCGAACCAATCGTTAGTTCAGTTAGATCAGTTGGTCCAGATTTTGGACAGGACGGCTGATTGGCTCTGAACGACCACCTGAGGGACAGACGCTACAATTGGTCGACAAGAATAGACCAGCACGTGAAAGAATATTGTTGACATCACGTAAGCGTACTGCCAGAAGTGTTGTGATGGCGGTTTGTGAAAGTTTGGGGAAGGCACTGAAGGAAAGTATAAGCAATGTAATAGAAAGTTTTGACGGTGTAGAGAAGTTAAGTGATGTGCAAACAAGTGGGGTATTTAATTTTATTCAACGCAAGGACGTTCTTGCTGTCTTGCCAACCGGTTCCGGTAAATCGTTGTTGTTTCAGCTTATTCCGGGTCTTTGTTTACGTCTTAACCAAATGGGATACTGCGACTATCCGAAAATTGTGATTGTTGTTTGCCCGTTGAATGCCCTAATCGAATTTCTGACATTTCTTCACGTGCCGGTCCACGTGAGACGTCCATGTGATTGGCATAAATGTAATCCGATAAAAAAGCTCAAAGGTCAACGGGGACGGTAAAAAGCACCGCTCCGTGCCAGAGGTTTTTCTCGCGGCTTCGCCGCTCGTGGCTTCGGCCTACGGCCGAAGCTGTGTCGGCCTTTGGCCGACACCGAAAATTCCCGCCGCACGCGAGAAAAACCTCTGGTGCCCAGGGTATCTTCGGTAAGGTCATATCTCTTCATTAACGCAATCTTTACCCTGTCATAATCCTTAGCTGCGTCCTCCGATAGACGTGAATACACTTCTAGTGCCCGTCCAGACAACAGAGCACTGAGCTTCGATGCCCATCCATCTTTTTTCCACTTAGCTGTCTCGGCAAATCTCTCGAACCTCTGCAAATACGCGTCCAAATCGTCTTTCCCATCAACAAACGAGGGGAGTTTAGGTGCCTTAGCCCGATCCTCTCTCACTTCAGGACCTCCGTCAGCATTCTCCACAGCCAAACGTGCAATCTCCAGCTCATGTTCTCTTTTTGCCGCTTCAATAGCCTCTTTCTGTTTCAACAGCTCGGCTTCCATCTCCAATTTTCTTAGTTCGCGTTCTTGTCGCCTAGTTTCTCTCTCTTCGTCTTCTCTTCTGTGCCTTTCCTCTTTCTCTTCCTCTTCCTTTCTTTTATCCTCCTCAAGCATTCGACGTCTCTCTTCCTTTTCTTCTTCAAACCGCTTACGCTTTTCTTCTCTTTCCTCTTCCAGCTGTCTACGTTTCTCTTCACGTTCTTCCTCTCTACGTTTCTCTTCTCGTTCTTCGTCTCTGCGTTTGTCCTCTTTTTCTTCTTGTTCACGCACAAATTCAAGCAGCTTTTCTCCTTCCAGACCAAACTTTTCGCCAAGCTGAATAAATTTCTCCATTTTCACAGCAGTAAAGTTCCACGGCTCTTTCACTCGCTACAACTTTTTCCACAGCGCCGCTACCTCCTTCCAAGTTGTGATCCTTTCCTGGTTTCTGTAGTCGGAAAACAAATGAATTCCTCTCCCGGACAGGCCCCAAATGTTACGTGTTCGAATGTTTTGAGGAAAGGTAGTTTGCAAACTAAACTGAACGCAGGGTTGCCGGAACAACAACAAGAAGATTTATTCCAAAATGAACGTAGTTTCCACGAAGTAAACTCTAAATAACACGTACTCGACAAACTTACACGGCCACCGCCAACTTGAATAAACACTGCTTCTGTCACGCTTGACTAAACACGGCTAACGCCAACTCTCTTCGCTTGTGAAAAACTAGTTAGAAAACACTTCGCTAGGACTCGTCTACTTATATACTCTTATAATAAGCTTCTAGAACTTTCTAAAATAGTAATCACTCTAATTATAGAAAGATTACAAAACACACCGATTTAGAAACGCTTACGCATGAACCTAAAAATAAACAAAGTACGAACTCCCGCGAAGCTTCTAGACAGTAGCGTTAGTCACGCAATGCTATATTTCGTAACACAGTCAATGAAATTTATCTGATGAAAATAGATGAAGTTTTAGTTGAGAGAGTCCGTCTTCAAACCCTTCTTTAGTAATTACTTTGTATGCAATACTCACCTTGTTGGAAATATACCCTGTAGACCACAAAGCATGTGCAAATGGCAATCCCAAGCAAACTACAAAAAACGGCTATTAGAATTTTAGGGGTATTGTCCATCGGTGCGATTGGCAGTACTAAAAGAAAAAAAGAAGAATA
>NC_090872.1:41570323-41585323 GCF_036669935.1 Montipora foliosa
TATTAGCATGTTTTCTTGGCATCTTAAAATCGTTGATTGTGTCTGATAACATGAAGGATTAGATTTGTCTGTGATTTTATCTCGACTCTGTTCCTTGATGATTCACAGAGAGAAACCACGTAAAACTGTCAAGCGGAATTTGCAGAAATAGACGAGGCTATGATTGAGTGGATGAAGTTTGACTTTGCTGACATTTCAGAAAGAGATTTTGTTTTTGAATTGCACGTGCAAATGATTTCCGATAAATCTGATGGGTTCACATTTATAGCATGACACAAGATAACATCACCTTGTTACAGGTAGGCGGAAGCTGACTCGTTAAGAAACTGTATCAGGCGCACTTTTCGTACACCCTCCCTAAAGCAAAATACGACTGATCGCAAGGTAACGAAAATTAGAAATCACAGACGTACTAGCTCGTGATGGGACTGATTGTTAGGACACTTCGTCAGTTCAAGGAAAGGAAAGGAAAGGAAAGAACTTTATTTAAGTGTTTGGTCTATCTAGCGCTGGAGAACTAATTGGGGACACTGTAAACTGTAAACAAAAGTTAGTCAAACGTTAGTAAAGGAATTAGTATGATCGCAAGATTAAGACACCTTGTCCCATTTGCCACCCTGCTTAAAAAACTGTAAAATTCCGAAAATAAGCCCCGGGGCTTATATTTTTCAAAGGTCCTTTTCGAGGGGCTTATTTTTGGAGGGGCGTATATTCCGAGGGGCTCATCTACGGAGGGAAATTTGCGTTTCCAAATCGACTGGGCTAGCCTTATAGTTGGAAGTAAATTTACCGTTTTTGCTTCGCTTTACTTTGTATTTGAGGGCAATTTTCCAAGTACAAGCTCCCGGGGGGCTTATATTTGGATGGGCGATTTAACGGAGGGTTTTTTGCGTTGCCTCTTTGGGGGGCGTATATTTGGAGGGGCTTATACACGGAGGGGCGTATTTTCCGAATTTTACGGTATACCGCTCCTTAATTGAACCCTATATTTCCTATGGTCTCATTGCATAAGGCCAAGCTGCTAACATACATCTAAAACTTGGGTTTCTGAAGAAGAACTTTGTCTCCCTTCCCGTGAGGTGTGTTTCCTTGGCAGATCTTTGATTGTGAGCATAATCGTTCCCTTTCTGTTTCCTTTCATATCTCTGTCTAGAAATTCAGTTTCTTTACTGACTACGCAGAAATCTTCCACACCAGGTAATTTTGACCGAATCTCCCGCCCGAATAGAAGTTTGGCCGGACTCTCGCCCGTAGTTGTATGGGGTGTGCTTCTGTTACTAAGCAAGAAGCTAGGCAGCTCATTTCGCCAATCACGTCCTTCAGCATGGGTGACCCGCATCTCTTTCAGTAAGCTACAATTCTGTCTTTCTACTTCGCCGTTTGCCTGCGGCCATAATGGTGTTGATGTTCTGTGCTCAATGTTATTGTCCTTGATGTAAGTTTCAAATTTGTCTGGGGCTAATTGTGGCCCATTATCGGTTTTTAAAGTCATAGGGATCCAGCTTATCATTTTACTTGTTGTCACTGACTTGGTCACCGCTACTTCGAAAAAACGGCTATAATAATCCACCACAACTAATAGGTAGTCGCTCGTAGGAAGACGTCCTAGCAAATCAGCTGCCACAATGGTCTTGCCAAGGTTGAGTGGGTAGTTCAGTTCTCTTCATTGGTTTTGGTGGTAACTACTTGCTGACCAGTTGGCATTCATGCACCGCTGCTCCACTTTTCGGTGTATGCCATGCCACCATGTTTGGTCTTTACTATTCCTTGATTCCCCTCATGTGCGAGATCCGAAACTTGCTTTCGGAGTTTTCTTGGAATGACCGTTTTCGACTGGGGGGTACTGGTTTAGGCATGACAATGCATCAGCTACATTCTGTGGACCTGGTCTGTATTTAAAGGTGGTCTCATACGGCTGGAGCCTCAGAACCCAACGTTCACTTCTTGCAGAGGGCCGTGATTTACTTGAGTAAATCACCTCGAGTGGTAGTTGTGATCCCGTATTTGCTCATTCGTTGAATCTCCTAACTCACAATTCCCAGCCTGATTGCTGAGCCGTACTACAAATTGATCTACTGTTTCGTGTTCCCCTTTCTTCATCTGGCGAAAAAAGTGACGCTCGTATGATATGTTTACTTGTGGTGTAAAATATGCATCAAGTTTTGACAGCGCAGCTTTATAGTCGTTGACGGTTTCACCTGCGGGTACATCAGGATCGGTCAGAGTCTCAAACACTTCTTGGACATCCATACTGGCACAGTGCAATAGTAACGCTTTCTGCCGAGTAGCTGCAGTAACTCCTCGACCATCGACATAAAATTGGAAAACTTTTTTCCATCGTCTCCATCGTGTTCCCACGCTCGTGCTATCTCCTTTGCAATCGAATTGCAGTATTCCACGAAGATCATCATTTGTTGCCATAACTATCGCTTACATCTCTTCAGGGCACTCATCAAAATGTTTCTATCCTTGTCGCCAATTGTAATAACCGGATTTAACCATTGAAAGAACGGATCGAACCAAAAATGAACTCAACAAATGTTTAATCTCATTCCATGTGCTCCTTACCCATAGTACACTGGGGTTTATGTTAAACTTACGCCACAAACACCACGGGGGTCATGGGGTGCCAAGTGGACAAGTTGCTGGTTGTTAGTGGCTACAAACTCCCTGCTTGGTATGCAATCATTGTACGTCACAGCTCCTTATGGATGAATCTCCAGCACATTTTCAAATTGGGCAAACATTACCACATTGATGACATGGTCACCGGCTGCTCCCAAACGAAGGATGATGAACACATTTCCGTCTTGACGAGGGTTCAATAAATCACTGTTCGCTGCTTCACTGACCACGTTGTTTGACATGAACAATATACGCGTTGCTTTCCCAAACGTCGGGAGTCACCATGCTGGGCTGTCCTTTTCTCCAGGCTTCACTGGCTTGCACAAATCCAAAGTAGCCTTCCCTGCCTTTATGGGAATTGTTCGCATTCAACTCCAGTGTTTGAAAGGGGTACTCTTCACCCCTCACCAACTACTTGATGCTGACCAAAAGAAGGAAAAGGGATTGGTGTATAGCAACCCTACCAGAAGAACTGATCGGGAATTCAGCCTTGAAAGAGATTTCCCTCGTCAAAATCCAACTAATTAACTAGAGAAAATACACGGATTCACTTCTCGCCGAGGGATACCTAGCAACTTCTTGCTTCTCAGGATAGTCTCTGGCTTCTTCCAAGGTCTTGGACAAGGGAGAAGACAATCTCAGTTGGCATACATGGAAGCTCATCTTGATGTCATCCTCTTGCCAACTTCCTGCTAGACCCACACCATTCAGAAAAAAAATGTCGTGCCGCAGCATTGTAAAAGAACCGAATCTTCAATTTCACACGAGTTTGCCCAAGTGGAGAATCTCAGAGTTTGAAGATTAGGGTTCTAGACACATCTGCACGATAATGGACGTGCTCGAGTTTGGAAAGTTGCAACGCTGCTTTCTTGATAGCTGTGAGTGCAGTATAGTCGGCGTGTGGGGCCCCATCATTGGTGTCGTTGGCTTTCAGAGGTGTGGCAAAGTTCAATCTATTTTGGCCATCACTGTAGTAGAGGAACGAACTCTAGGGTCTCAGCAAACTGTTGGCTTCTTGCTGATCATAGTTGACTAGGGTCTCCAAATACGCCCTGTACGCATATGTGTCTGCCTTTGGGCTGATGAGGGTCCCGTTCATGTGAATTGTCAGTTGTTTGATGAGGGTGTGCGCCAAGTTGGTCATAGGGTAAAGTGTTTCGCCATCAGCTAGGTTCCCGCCATCACTTTTTTTCAATCACAGGTGTGCCACTGAAGTCTTGGAGTCCTTCTTGCAAAATGTCTTTGTCTGTCGACAAAATCTCGCCACCCTGGACCCTCCCAACTTGATTGCTGGGGCTGTACCCTCTCAAACTGCCTCCACGCATCGTTTTCATCATACCATAGGCTCGGATCTCCTTTTTATGCTATCCGTTTTAAATGCAGGGTTAGGATGGTATGTCCTTTACCAAACCGAATGAGCTTTCTATTCATTTCAAAGACTTATGTTTCCACCACTTGGATATACATGTATTGCACCTGCAACGGTTCAAAATACACTGTGCCTTTCCCTTCTTTCTTGTCCTGCATTTCTAGTACCAAGTCAGTGACTTGACTCCCCACAATGCTGCTAACTCCTACATCCGAGTACACATGAAGGGTACGCTATCCCTCTGCAATTGCATGAGGCACTGTGTGCCACTTCAAGATTTTTTCAAAGGCTTTCAACATTTAAGTTTTTTAAGTTCCCGTCCCTTTTCTTGAGCGGTTGTGCCCTGGCATATTTGGATAATGCAATGGCTTCCTAGATTGTACTTGGCCAAATGCTGCACCTCCACCAAATCTGCCACCCACTGTTGATCCAAGCCAAACAACAAAACGGCAAGAGCTGGGAATGACGCCCTTGGGGTTTTCGCTTTGATAGAAGCTCTGTACCGTCAACTCCACCCAGACACTGCTGAGTGACCCTACCACTGCCATTGCGGGGAACCCTTGAGGGTGTCCCTGGCCGAGAGTGATACGCCTAACTATGGCCGGTGCTATCTGACCTGCTGCCAAACAGAGTGCTGCAGCTTTTTCCAGTGCCATTTATGTACTTAAAAAACATAACAAACCGTGGCTGCACGAAAAACTAAATTAACAAGTGCATAAATAAATAATGCGAAATAACGGTAAACTGCCATATGCAACATGATTTAAAGCGGTGCAAGTTTCAGGATGGTATAAGTGAGGACAGAAATAAATGTCTATCGTGATTTGTACAGATCATAGACATACTTTCAGTTTCAATACTCAGATTTAAAAACTTCTTTATAGACGTTTTTTAACCAGTTGAGTAGGGATCCAGACAGACGATTTTTAATATATTAACAATTAAAGATCGCCACTTGGAACTCTTGGCAAGGACTCTGTGGTTAACTATTAACATTTCATAGCGTGAGAACCAGAACCCGAACTGCGCAAAGATTCCAAGTCCTACCATGTAGAAACGGAAAACAGAAGGTGAACGAAACAAACTTCATTTCATAGTGTTTTACTGATAAGTAACAACTCATATTTTAAAAAGGGGCCAGTATAGATTTCGAAAAACAATGCGAATCACAGCACTTAAAAGAAAAGTATAATGCCATTAAGGCCAGGCGAAACAATCAAGCATTACTTTCAACATCTTGTCTGTCTCCACTTTGCAATGAAATGGTTTTCCGGCAGGTGTGGCTGATTCAAGAATTTCCCACGTTTGAATGCTCGGCACGTCTGACTGCCAACATTACAAAACGTCGGTGGGTAGCAAACATGACAATCGTGTCGATGCACTAGTTCTTAGCAAAAAGCAAAAAGCGTAATGCGGGCTCGCTTCGTCAGATGTTTTCCTCTTTCGTTTGCGGCGTTCTTGTGATGATCGACCATGATGCCGGACGACAAATACGGTCCATCGTTTAGCCGCCGGGCCGGCTTTAACTAGCTTAACAATAAAGCCCATTTATACTTCTACGAAGACATCGTTTTGACGTCGAAAGACTTAAGAGCAGGAACGAGAATGATGCCGTGAAAGGTGTAATAATGATAAGATTTTTCGATCATTGGAAAGCCATGTCATTTTGAAAAATTTTATGGGAATATATCTTCAAAGAGGAGAAAACAGTTTTCGAAGTGACTTGTACTGGATATTTATTACTTTTAATTGCGAAAAACGCCAAAAACTGTAATTCAATCTTAACTCAACTCAAATTCAACTCAACTTGTAAGTCGATGAATAGCCGATCCCACTAAATCAACTGTTGATTTTTGAAGCCCTCTGTCCAATCCACGTTCTTAAGATTCTTAAATTTGTTATTTCTAAGCCACTTTTTAACATTCATTCTTAAATGGCCTTGTCCCAAATTATGTTGGTGTGCTATAATCCTCGCAGTTATTAATTGTGTTGCAAATAAACTTTCATTCATTCCTTCCTTCGTTGTTGTTAGTCCATCCACAGGGAGCCCACACAATCGGATGTGCAGCCGATTGTTATTTTATAGTAAATGTACTGGATTTACCGTTTGCTTCACCCATAGCGATATATCGTTAACTATGTATGTAAATCAATGATAAATAAACGTTGAATTACCTTACCTGTGGTTTATATTCGTCCTTTTACCTCATAAGCGGTTTTTTGAGCGATTTTGAATGAATTTGAGTTTGCCATTGACTGTTCCACATATAAGAAACAGTCAACGGCAAACTCAAATTCATTCAAAATTGCTCAAAAAACCGCTTATGAGGTAAAAGGACGAATATAAACCACAGGTAAGGTAATTCAACGTTTATTTATCATTGATTTACATACATAGTTAACGATATATCCCTATGGGTGAAGCAAACGGCAAATCTAGTACATTTACTATAAAATAACAATCGGCTACACATCCGATTGTGTGGGCCCCCTGTGGTCCATCGATAGCGTAAGATCTTAGTTTCAGCGGTCGGAGGTGCATAGGATCTGTTAAGCAAGACAGCATTTGCCATTTTAGTTGAAAAGAGCTTGTATAATAATGGAGAGGCAGATTCGACTGTGTAATTACTAGACGCTATCTTCCGGATTGCCTCCTTCCACTGAAATGGAATAGCTGTCATGAGTCCATAAAACATAGTAAAAAGAGGTTAGAGATTGGACTTCCTATTAAGCCACCAAGAGAAAAATTCCCGTTTGGAACCAGGACCCTATAAAGATTGGCTTTCCATCCTCGACATCATCTGATGACTTAAAATGCTGCGAGTCTATAAAATGGTGCGATAGAATTCAGGGAGATTTCCAAATTGATCAAATTACAGTCATAATTGCACTTGTAGTTGCATGATTCGGAATTATTTTCCAAGAGGCATTACTACAAGCAATTGCAAAGAGGGTTCAGACACTCAGTGTTAATAACCGTACAATGCGTGTCATTCAAGTCAACGCGTCCCCAACCCCCTCCCCCCCCCCCCCCCCCAACCCAAGCAAAGTTGTTTCCATTTCCACTTGGCACTCAAACTAAAGTGCATCAACATTGAAAAAGGGGAGGGGAAGGAGGGGCATTGGGACCTTTCTTATGAACTGGAAGAGGGGTTTTAGGAAGAAGAGGTGAATTTTTCATTTAGTGTCTCAACCTTTTTGCAATTGCTTGTAGATTACAAAAATAAAAGGTTTGATCCAGGCTATTTTAAGTGATCCTTCCATCAGTTCCAAAAAAGCATTTTCAAGCTGCCGTGTTTCTTTCCTGCAATATATTTTTGTCTTTATTTTCGTACTCTCCCAGAGGAAATCGAGGATAATTCTTTAAATCTTTTCAACGGTCGGTGTGATTGTGTGTTTCTAACTATGGTTTTCCAGTTTAATATCGGACTAATCCGTCCAAGTCTACAAGTCACGTGATTTTACTTGGGTTAATTCCGGTTTAGGTGAAACGTCGACGCTGGACTTTCCGTTTCCTTGCTATTTCTCTTGCATACGACTAAAGAACCTTAAGAGGTTCATTTATCAGGGAGCTGACAGAGAACTAAGGCATTGAATATTCCATAAATTACAGTTACGACAACACGGATTTTTGCATCAAGTTGTAAACCGCTAGACAGTATCCAACGTCCATTGGACCTAGAAGAATAAAGTATGGGCTTTACGGTTGTTACATCAGCGAACTACAAATGAGCGCCTTATACAAGAAAAAGATAAAGAACAATGTCGAGGGCCGTCTATGAATTTCATTGAGTGTGTACTCAACAAATACAGGCTCGGGTCATCATATGATAATCAGAAGCGATGATCCTTTTATGGAAGTGGTGAGGCAGTATGACAGAGCCAAGCTGTTCGAATCGGGGAGAGTACTGACGTTCAATCACATATCACGATAAACAAACCTGGGCCAGGATGCTGCTGTATTGGTAGTGTTATTGGGATAAGTATTGTTAACTTTGAAGTTTTGGTCCATTCAGTTGTGTTGCTTTTACCATCCACCTATGAATTAATACCAAAATAAAAATACCAGGATTAGTACAAAGCGTTGTTAAATGGAGAAAAGAACTCAAGATAAACCCGAAAATTGAATAAATTGTTGAGGATAGCATAAAACGAACATCGCGCATGATGGAGTACGTTCAGTTTATCATTCAAAACATACAGAACCCTGCAATAGCTTCAGTGGGGTTAAAATGAATATAAAATTCTGGCAACCAGTTAACCTGATTTTGATAAAGTATGGAGGAAGTCTTTATCGCGACAGTACATAAAGGTGGTTTTTCACGTGAGGTCATCGCCGCCATGTTGGTGGACAAAAACAAAAGATCTCTCATTAGCTCATTCGTCCACCAGCAATGGTACATGGCATCATTGTTTTCAGTGTCTGGTTGCAAACCATCTATTCAGAGTTCGAGGATTGTGCTGCAAAATACCACTTAGATGAGCTTGAGACTCTAATGAAGTGATTATTATCACTATTAATATCATTATATATCATTTAAATCATTATCTTTGCAAACGAGTGTGCAGCACCACCACTTAGCTTGAACTGTAATTTTAAAAACAAAGAGGCCTTACTTCACAGCCTGAAAAAAACGAAATTAATATATTTATCTCATCTTTTGCCAACCAAATTGGGTGGGAACGTACACCATGAATGTGGTAGAACAAAACTTGGCAAGATTTCCGCACAGGTCCCTCATTATGCATACTCTCCTTTGCTTCAAGAAACAATAGCGATAACAATAGATATCCTTTGGGACTGTGGCGCTTTGTTCTTTCTTCTTAGGGGGTGTTTACATGATACCGGTACGAGTTTCATTCTCGTACGAGTTGTCAATTTCATACCGCGTTTACATGGACGACACAAATATTGACACAGGGATGACCATCGATTACCGGACGCCATCTAGAAATACAACGCATGCGTCAATAGTCCCAGTCCACCACGACTTGACGACTCGTACCGGAATGGGAGTCAATGTAGTGTTTACATGATACCGGTATAACTTTTCATGCCGTTATGAGAATTTCGATCCGGTACAACTACCGGGATGAACTCATACCGGTATGAGTTGTACTGGTATGAGATTTTTCACCGGTATCATGTAAACAAATACAGAGCGATAAGTAAGAACCGGGATGAACTCGTACCAGAATGAAACTCGTACCGGTATCATGTAAACACCCCCTTATAGGCTTCTTTTTTTTTAAGGCTATATGGACTTTACAAAAACCGGTAGAACTTTTGACTGAAATACGGAATATTGAACATTTTTTCCTGCAATTTTGGCACTTTTCCTGCAGGTTTAGCCACTTTTCAATTTTAGAATAAGTGAAAAAAGTGGAGTTTCAAGCAATCGATGTCATATGGTTCAGATTCTTCTACATAACAAACAGACCAAATAAAAGGAAGGATTACGTTTTTGCAAACGTTAGCACTTATATTTGAACTGACTTAACGGATTAGAGTGTAATGTGAAGTGTTAGTTTTCTACCCCATATGAACCATGTGAGCGTTAGCTTTAATAATGGAAATGGGGCATGAAGAAAAAGCAGGTCACAGACCACAGCAATACTGGATAAAGCTAAAACTATCACGGTGACTAACCTTAACTCCTAAACAATGCCTTTAGTCGTAATTAGTGTTAGGGTTAGCATTATTAAAGGGATGGGGTTGTTTCAAGAGTAATAAAACAGGTATTTCCGATCGGTAACCTACGAGTTGTAGGTTTGAGTGTAGGTGCTCGGCATGTCACGTGTATACTTACCATCGTTATATAAATAGTCTGCGAGATTTCAATTTAAATATCATAAACAAGGTATGACTTAGGAACTTGACACGTTAGCTGTCCAGTGGTTTACAGTGAGTCGGAGTTCAAGGCAAGCTGCGAGTGACATTAGAGGAAAGCTGGGACGAGAAGGAGCAACGGTATGAGCGATGTGGGCAAAGAAGAAAGGACTTCTCTGAACTTCTCAAAGGCCTATGACAGGGTTAGTTGCCCAGTTTTACTGCAAAAGCTTTGTCACAGGGGCTTTGGAATCTCTGGCTCTTACAATGGTGTGAAATCGAATTAAGCCAACTGCAACAAAGCGTGGTTTTGGATGGTGTCTTGCCATCCTGGTCAGATGTTTCTTCTGGCGTTCCGCAAGGTTCTCGTTTAGGTCCACTGTTCTTCGTTATCTTCATTAGTTATCTCCCAGCTGCTGTACTTCCTGGAAATACCATCGCCCTCTAAACAGATGACTTTAAAAGGGCAAGGATCATTGACTCTGCTTCAGATCAAAAATTGTTTCAGGGAGATTTGGATAACCTTTATCACTAGAGCTCGCGCAATTTTATGGATTTTATTGTAAAGAAATGTAAAATAATGCGAATTACGAAGAAGAAAGAACCTTTTGCTTCAAATTTCTTTTCAAACAACTCAGTTCTGGAGAAGGTCAATGAATTCCAAGATTTAGGAATAACCACTGATCAGCTAGGCTTGATTTCCGCCGCTCACTCGAGTTCGGGTATCCTCCCCGAGAAGAGACGGCTGGACGCGTGAGCGATAGATTGTGTCTGTGACGTAAATTCAAAATATAATTTATGCGAAGTCAATAGTTGCGGGGAAATAGCATTAGACATCCCAAAAACACTGATTTTAAGAAAACAGAAATTACATAACAGTGCTTAAAACGTCTGTGCGAAGTTTCCAGATGATACGAGATTGACTTTGTGGTTAAATGATCGATGTGACTTTGAATTCAACCGGCGAATCATCAACGAAATCGTCGGCTGCTATAGCTCTCAGTCGACCTCATCGGCCCCCTCGTTTTTGCCAGCAATAAACTCAGCAGTACTTTCAATTGATCTTTAGGAATTTTACTTGCTCTTACATTAGCGAAGTATGAGGAGAAAATTGCAATAGCAATGGATTTGAAAACCGTATTTTGACCTTGGCGCCAACTGGAAAATCAGTGAAGTTTGCGAACTCAGGCGGTAGAAAACGACACAATTCCCATTCTCCAGCTTCTCGAACACTTTTCGTTGTCGCAATCTTTGATGTTTCCTATCTTAAATCACTGTAAACCTCGAACAGGCCGGGTCAAAGAATACCTTCGCAGCCAAAACATATAATTTATGCCAGACGGATTTGTACAGGCGAGTTTCTGATTGGCGGAGATTAACAATGGCTCACCTCACGCGTCCAGCCGAGATTTCGGGAGTGAGCGCTAGCTCATTTCCCGAAACAGCGGCTGGTAATCGAGCCTACTGATCAGCACTTGCGATGGAATTTGCACATACACAAGGTAGTGGCCAAAGCAAACAGGATGTTGCGACTTATTAAAAGAACTTGCAGAGATTTTGATGATCGCAAGAACGTGAGAACTCTCTACTCAACTCTTGTACGTGTCCAATTTAGAATACTGCTCTCTTATATGGTCCCCTTACACCAAAAAAGAGCATTGAAAATTTATCTTAAAGACTGAGAACTGCTCACCCAACCAGGGCTACGATTCCGCCCGGGTTGGCGGGCAAGATAGAAAAGTTCCTCCCGCACCCACAGCAAATCACATCACAGGATTCGCAGAACTCCGCCAGTTCGCGCACTGAGAAAAAAATAAATATAGTTATTTTTATAGAGCTGTGGGAACATGGAACTTCCCTCCGTGAGGCAACAAGTGTGAATTATTTCAAAAAGTCTTTTTGATGGATTAGTAAGTACATTCTTTTAGTGTTCTTATTGTTACAACATTTAATATTTATTATTAACATAATTTAATTCGTATTATTATTTTCATTATGGTACCATTGGTGATTTGTTTTAATATGGGGTCCTTGACTCTTTTTCATTTCATCCCTTGGCCTCTGTTTTTGTATGCCATAAATTGTAATAAATAACTATATAAATAAAATATAGGGAGGAGAGAAAGGGAGAGGGAGCGATGGGGACAGAAAATGAGATCAGTTTTTATTCATCCTGTAAGTATAAATTAGCCTTTTATATATTCGATTCCCTAGTGCGAATGCATAATTAATTTATTCTGCATGCATGATGAAGTCCGGGCCTGTACGGAAATCATTCCCAAAACTCGGTAAATTCGGGAGCTTAATTAAGCAGTCACGAGCGACAATTGGAAGTGAAGACTTTTCCTTTTGAACTTGTTTTGACACTTTTACATGTATATTGCTAATTGTCTTTTTCATGTTAGAGACAATTACTTTAAAAATCTTGGAGGGACCGTTCGATAAATGATCGGTACGTGCATTACATACCACTTTATGGCCAATAAAATAGGTTCTTAGCAAACTTACACGTCGAAGGTTTGTTTTGAATATCGAAACCCCAAAAAATGACACAGTGTGGGTTCTTTTACATACCTTGATTGAGTAGTTAAATCTGGAACACTCCTTTTGCAAATGGATGGTGTAATTAAATTTGCCCTAAAAAACAATTTTGTCAACATTTACTTTGAGACAATATTGAATTGATCCTTCAAGTACTTAAGAAGGGACATTCAAGAGCCCAACGCGCGAACAGAGTGTCGCTTTTTTTTGTTTTGTTTTTTGTTTTGGGGAGGGGGAGGGGGTGCGCAAGTGAGCCAAGACTGTCCTCGGTCAAAACAAAATTATGCAAAACGTTACACAAACGTTTTATTTGGATCTAATTGTTTGCTCATTCGTTCAGATACACGAGATAAGGACTAAATCCAGCCGTGCTGATAAATTCAGTTACATCAGACGGGTCCACGATGCCCTTACTCTACTTTGTATTTTCCCTCTTGAAAATATGACAAATTCATGCCCCGATTCAAAAGCACTTTCAGTAAAGTTTGAAGGTAGAATTAAACAATCTCTGAAGCCGTGATTAGTATTTTGAAATGTACATTCTGGCGCACCTAAAGATGGAATCGCTTGAATTTTACCTAAATTTGCTTACAATGTTACATACAGCGCTCTAAAAGCTCATTTAGTGAGTTTGGAGCTTTTCCACGAAATATTTCTCTGTTCGGGGAACGTCATGGCTATAGATATTTCTAGGTGGCTATTTAGTCTTGACCAAAAGTCTTGTCAATCGTAACAGGTTACATCGAAAACTGGAGCTTACGTAGTAGCCCTTTTTTCCACGAAATTTTCAGGAAACGTTGTTTTAAAATATACTCCTATCCTGTAACAAATTTTGGTGAATGTTGTAGACGTTATAAATAGCGTCCGAATATTTTAGGGGGCGATTTTTTTCACCCGAAACATTAGGAACTAGACTTTCCACCAGTCAAACATATGCTAATACGTCGAATACAAATTAAAATGATTGTTACTGTGAGAACATGAAAAATTAATGTACAGCTTCCTCTGAATTTGCGAGATGCTAAAATAAATTAATTCAGGGAATTAAAGGGGTTTATGCTTGCATGCTTTATTTACCATTAAAACGCTGATAGAAACAGATCATTTCCATAAACGCTGCTACAGGGTAACAATTCTTAAGAACAAAAATAACATTGACTGCTCTTCAAGAGTACATACAGCACTTTCTTATATCTCTCAGATAGTATGCGCGCTGTGATTGCTTGATTTAGGAGGCCGTATCCGAGAGATATTATAGATATCTTACAAGTCACGGCAACCAAGGACGCTAAGTGACAAACAAAGCTGCGAAATTAAATGAGCGAAGCTTCAATTTGTCTTAATCGCTTTTTTGCCGCTTGTTCCATTACGCAGTGGTATTGTTGAACTATCTTTATCTACATTAAGGATTCATTTGACCAAACAGCATCTAAATGGCTGAAAGGAGCAAACCTGCAGGGCGAAAATAACTCTGTTACTATCATGAGCAAGAAAGACAAGGGCAGGGGGAATTACAAATGGAGAATGAATGCTGATGGAGGAAAGATACAACTTTATTATCGAGGTGTATAGATTTACGTACACTTCCGTGATGAAATATAAATGACATACGATGTTAATTGTCGTATCAGCCTTTTGATTGGCTAATATTATGTTGAACTTTGGCGCGAGTGGCCTGTGCATTGACAGCAGGAGTGAAATTTGTAAACATGGCGGCCGACTGGTGTATGATTTTCAAAGTTTTTGATCTTTTATTGCTTAGTTTTCTCCACAAAATACTTCAGAAGATCTTTAAAAGTTCTTAAAGTGCTCGAGCGAGGTTTGGAAGGTAAATAGTTTTATTTCAAAAATATTTTGCCATTTGTTTAGGACTTTTGTTCACCACCGCTGGTTTGATCAGCCTCTCGATTAACACCTACCGCGTTAACTTTATGATCTCTGTACTTATATAATAAACAAATTACTTCATGGTTGGCTTGTTTGTACGATTATTATTACTCACTCGTTGTGAAGGATCGTTAAACTCACTCGTTCGCTTCGCTCACTCGTTCGTTTACGCGATCCCTCACAACTCGTGGATAAAAATGGTACGCACTCACCAAACATGAAGTAATCTATATGTACTCGACGAAGAGAACAGATCCGTAGCTATGGATGTTTAAGGTGTTATGTGTCCGCGGGAAACATGGGAAACTAGTGTAGGCTAGCAGTAAAGGTGTAAGATCCCAGTAATTCTACCACCCGTCCATCAAATGTACTTCACCACTCTGCAAAATGTTTAACAGGTCTCTTTTGGACATTGCACCGCATATTGCTGGATTATAACTAAGGGACTTTACCCCGTGTGAAAAGTAAGGGGGGGCCTTGATGTGAACCTGCCTGAGCTGTTAGTAAAAAATCCAAAACGCTCTGCAGTGAAAACTGAGTCATCTGATTCATTGCCAACTTCAAGAAACCTATGTGTACCACTTGTGTAGTGCACTTTCTTAGCTGTTGGGTTGGGAAAGTTTTTACTTACTTCGACACTTCACAGCGAAATAGCCTTCTTTACCACACTTGTGACAAGTCTTGCCTCTACCAGGGCACTTGGCTCTATCAAAAGGCTGATTACTGCCACAATATTTTCAAGGAATTT
>NC_090872.1:41597823-41612823 GCF_036669935.1 Montipora foliosa
GTTTTACAAATACCTGGCTACACATTTTTCAGGAAAGATCGACAGGGATTGAAGAAAGGCGGCGGAATTCTCGCTTATATCGCCGACAGACTTAAAGTTGAAAGAATTACAAGCCTGGATGAAAATGACCTCGAAACCATTTGGTTACAAATCCATCCATATAAATCAAATCGTCCGATATTCATAGGGGCTGTCTACCGCCCGTCTTCATCAACTGCGGAGACAGATGCCAGACTAGAGTTAAACATCGAAGCAGCGTATTTAAGGAACCAAGAATTACATGTTTTTGGGGACTTTAACATGAACTTCTTCGACCCTGCATATAAAACACATCGATTAGCGAAAGCCTTTAGCAGCTTAAATTTGAATCAACTCGTAAATGAAGTTAAACTTCTATCTCACGCCGGCTCACGCTTGCGGGCCAATTTCTCAAGCCTAATTGGAAAATATGAGTTGTTGCCGTCTTGCTTGACACAATTTCCAAAAATATGTTAACTCAGACCCATGTATGGAACGAAACCCATGTGTAAAATAAGTAAATGACAATACCTTCCTCGCGATCTCTGATTTTTGAAGTGAAAAGCACTGGGAGCGAGCTTGCGTTTATACGCGTTTATACGTCTTCGACAGACTTCAGAATACTCCGGACTTCTTCGAAGACTTCGGACGTCTTCGGAAATCTTCGGAAATAATCGTGCCGTCTTCAAAAATCCAAGCACTCCCAGGATAAAAATCTCACGCCTATATCTCAGAAAAAGTTGGCAGGTATATCATTTTGACATGAAAACCTTTACTATTGCCATAAAAACTATCCAGATATCTTCGCTAGGCTATAAAGAAGCTCTCTATGTAATTTTTTCCGTTATTCCAGAGTCGAGACCCACAAATTGACCCTTGCTCACCATAGAGTCTCCAGTAGCTCAGTGGTTAGAGCATCCGACTAGATCACGGATCGTAGGTTCAAATCCCATCTGGGACTCGGATATTTGTCCGAGTCTACATTTCTCCTTACATTCAATATCATTGTTGTTGTTTCATCGTTAACACACTCACTTTGGAGGTTGGTTGGCTGCATCTTGATATGCATTAATGTGACAGCGCGATGCTGTTAGTGAGTTTCAAATATGCTAGTCAATACTTGGCTGTGTAGCCGCGCGATGCGGTTCCAGTCGAGACCCACAAATTGACCCTTGCTCACCATAGAGTCTCCAGTAGTTCAGTGGTTAGAGCATCCGACTAGATCACGGAGGGTCGTGGGTTCAAATCCCATCTGGGACTCGGATATTTTTCCGAGTCTACATTTTTCCTTACATTCAATATCATCATTTTTTTATAAGAACCTTTATTTATGAGAACGTTGAGGCTGAGATTAACCAAAATCATAAAAACGTATTAAGAACATTTCTCAGGCTGAGACTGAGTTGATTAAGAACGTTTTTATTTTGCTTTAAATTTTTAAATGAATGCATGAAATAAAGGGGAAAAAATGTAAATTAATCAAAATACGTAAGGGCATATTTAGTGTAACATACTGATGGTTTTCTTATTGCATGACACATATCTCAGTTAATGAGCAGTTCTTAGTTATGAAGGCCCGTGCAAACGCTCGCAACAACACGCAACAGTGTTGGGCCCAAAAATGTTGTCTCTTGTTGCACGATGTTAGTGGATGTGTGCAAACAAGTCGCAACATGTTGGGTCTTTAGATGAGAATACAAAGGACTCTGGGACGTTTTCCATCTCCGACGCCATGTTGATTTCTTGTTCGCATGTATTTGTGTGAATACGTGGCATGTAGTGCGCGTGCGCCGGCGCAAAATTGTTGGATGTGCTGTGCAAACGAACGCAACATTGTTGGACCACGCTTTGATGACCGCAAAACAATAGAAATGTTGGTACTTGCTGGCTCTGTCTGAAGTTTGACCAGTTTCAAACTTCATCCAACAACTTCCAACAAGTCGCAACAATACACAACATGGTGTGTTGTTGGGTTAGCCCAACATATTGGGCCCAACAATGTTGCGTCTTGTTGGCCAACAATGGTGCGAGCGTTTGCACGGGCCTTAATCGTTTCAAAATATTAAACTGCAGCACCATCAAGGCAAGCACTTTGATAGGATTCCTAGACACGTCCGAAAGATTTCGACGCCAAATTATAAAGGAACGTTCAGCCTCAGCTCCAAAATTAGACGTTTTTATATAAAAGAGGGTATAATTTGCTTTATGCATGGGGTTAGTATGGAACGCCAAACGGGACAAAAGTGTTGAAAAACAAAAAAATAAGTTGTATCATTGAATGTATAGGTTTTACCATTAAATATAAGCCGTACTGTGTTATTTATGGCTAAATAATTCCCTATATATGACTTATGAGGAGGTAAATATATTGACCATATATTTTTATCGCTTGAAATTGGCAGCTGAAATATTTAGGTTGTAAGTATCGATTTGTTGGCTTTTCCGGAAATCTTTGGAACGAGGCTGACGAGCACAAAACCGACGCGCGCGTAACACACTTGCTCTGCGTGGAAAACAACGCTATGTTGAAACATTCGTGGTTTTTCAATATGGATGCGGCCTATATTAACGATTTCTTCGATAGGATCCTCCAGTATTATCTCACGGGCCCGTTGACGTTTACACGATACTAACTTCGAAGTAATACAACGTATTCACAGAAGACTTGGCGATGGTCTGTATTTAATGAGCCATCTTGTTTCTCGGCCGTGTGGTACAATGATTTATTGTGATCGATGCGGATAGACAAGACGATTTGTATTCTCTTATGATAGCGGTGCGATCATTCTACGAAGCATAATCAAGGGAAATTCCCGCGAATGAGACATGGGATGATTGTCAAGCTACGTTTGGGTATCAGCTGGAAACACTGCGCAGTCATGGAAGGCCGAGGTTTGTTCTCACTGGTCGCCAAATGGAAGCACTACAACAGAGGCACTACAGTTGGAGAGAAATAGCACAAGAATTTAAGAGTGTTGTATCGTACTATTTTAAGGCGTTGGTATGAATTAGGATTAGGGTCACTTCCACACTGCCAAATTTCTTCACTGCCAAACTTCCACGCTACCAAACGTCTGTGTACTAATTATTACTCGGTTGCCAAACCCAGTCGGAATCTGCGTTTCATTTCTCCGTATTTTTACTGGGTTGCCATAGACAATCCAGTTAGAAAATGCGTTTGTTTGTTAGTTTTCCCTTTTTTTTTTCTTTTTTTTTTTCCGTGTCATGAAAAGTCTTGCCTGTCACTCCTCTGCTAAGTGGTGTCTTTGCGCTTAGAGTCTTGTGTGCGTACTTTGTTAGGTTTGAGGGGCGTAGATTTCTCTGGTGCACACAGGAGAACATTTAATTAACCTGCAATTGCGTCGAAAGTCGTTGTAACGCGAACGGCGTTTTAGCGCATCTTTAAACAAAATATACCCTTATGGAGCTCAAGAATGGAACGTAAATTGGATAAACAAGCCAGGCGGTGAAAAATAAATATCTGGAATCTTAAAAGAGACGAGTAATGGACTTCGACAACAATCTTTCACCCGTCAAGCCGAAGTGAGCTGTATTTCTAATATTTTACTAAGTGTGCTGTTATGTAAAACACTGAAACCAAATGGAAAATTCTCTGGTAACTCAGTATGGGTTCAACAAAGACAGAGAAGGAATCCGTCAAGTGGATCTGTGATCTCAGTTGTCTGGCTATTTGTATTTACTTGTACACAACTCTGCACAGTCTTCAGGTAACAATAGGAAAATTCACTAATTCAGTGACGTCGAAAGTCATTGTGACGCGAATGGCGTTTTAGTGGATCTTTAAACAAAATATTTAACAAATTGATGTCCTGTTATTGATCATGAATTGCGTAATAACATTGTCAAAGTAGCTGTGGACCCTCGACGCGATAGTCGAGTGGATCCGCAGACTACTTTGACAATGTTATGACGAAATTCATTGTCAATAACAGGACAGATGCATGAAAAACTGACATCAATTTGTTTTTTTACAATAACAAAAGGCAGAGGGATCAAAATTAAGTCAAAACACGAGAGGAAAGCGAGACAATAAAGGGAGAAACGTCCATCTGACGCGAGCAATATCGCGTCATTATCGCATAAATTATAAATTTATGTGTCTGTCCGCTAATTGACAATAAAAATTAGCCAATGAGCGCGCGAGAAGTTTTACAGTCATTGTAAAAACCCTCATGGAGCTCAAGAATGGAACGTCAATTGGATGAACAAGGCAGGCGGTGAAAATAAATATCTGGAATCTTTAAAACGACTAGTAATGGTCTTCGACAACAATTTCATTTTTCGCCGTTGGATATCAAGTGAGCTTTGTATCTAATATTTTACTAACTTGGTATTATATACAACACTGAAATCAAATGGCAATTCTTTTATGGATTTAACAAACATTGAAGGAATCGAACGCCCTGAATGCATCACAGTGTTTACTGAAGTCGCTTCTAACTTGTCTGTCAATTTACATTTATTTTGTACTTTGAACTCTGTAAAGATAGTCGTATAAACATAACAACTTTCTTTAATTTTCCAGACATGTTTCGACGGTACATCCGTCATCTTCAGTGTTGCATATTTTGAAATCGCCGTTGAATTTAAAGCGCGCGCGATCTTACAAACTTCGTTACATTGCGTTGTCAATATTGCGTATAAAATCAAAACAGAACAAAACAAAAATTTAAATGAGTGACGCTAGTGACGCTTAGTTCCTTACAGGGAGAGAGTCAGGTTAATGTGTTTCACCTGCTGGTTGAGATCGGGCTTCTCCCATTTTATATACATGGATTCCTTAAGCTTCACTTGGTACTTAGTGGCTGCAGAGTCCAGGATCTCGAAGCAATCCGGTGTGCAGGATGCCTTACAAAACTCTGAACTCTGCAGATGTTTAAAAACGTTCGAAGATCTGTCTGAAAGTAAGTGCTCGCGCACTCGTGTGGAGAAGTGTCGGCTGGTTTCACCAACATAACAAGCATTACAACTTGCACACGAAAATTTATAGACCACACGCGTGCGAAGCCCTACAGGGACAGCATCTTTCACATTAAAAAGATTCCTGACTTTGAAAGTAGTGAAGACTAACCTTATATATCAATAGGTTTACATAACCGATTAGCAAGTTTGCGTATACGCCTCTGTGCCGTGACTGAGAAGTGCCCAACGTAAGGGATTTTAAATTTAAATTTTTGTTTTGTTCTGTTTTGATTTTATACGCAATATTGACAACGCAATGTAACGAAGTTTGTAAGATCGCGCGCGCTTTAAATTCAACGGCGATTTCAAAATATGTAACACTGAAGATGACGGATGTACCGTCGAAACATGTCTGAAAATTAAAGAAAGTTGTTATGTTTATACGACTATCTATATTGTTGCTGCTATCTAGACCTTTTGGATCAATCAACTCTGTAAAGGTAAAAAAAAAATGGAAATGTGACTGTGAAAAATTATTTGAATGAAAACTTGTTGTCCCTTTTGTGCTTTATTATTTATGGTCAAGGTTCTTTCGAAAAGGGTTTAATGTGAACTTTCAGACATTTATTTAATTGTATATGCTTTGTGACACCGATTGTGTCTTGTTTGCAAGCACGCAATTGAAATAGGAAGGGCTTTTTGTCTCTAATAGCAAATATGTTGTTTGTTTCAATAAATTTTTCGCTGGAAAAGATTTTTGTGAGATTTCACCTTTCGTGAATTTATCATGTTGTGTAATTTTCGAGCTTAACAAATTTGCATACGTGTGTTGAAATGTGATACGGGAGGACTTTTGGGGTAGTGCACTGTAAGCAGCGCATAAGTCACGGAAACAAACAGGTCTGTTGGAAGCGTGCTTGAGTTTTAATAAAAAATTGTGACGCTTATGAATAATAAACTTGCTGCTATTCCCAAAACGACGGAATTACCTGGTGATAAATAACCTCGTCTTGGAGAGTAAATTTTTGACCTTGCAGAAACAATGGTCAACCTCAAGAGTTGGGCGATTGTGATATTTGTGTTGATTTCGCACATTTCTTGTCAAACTTTATAACACTTGAAAAAAAAAGAAACCTAACAAAAACAAAAACCCGGTATCTTGCCATCATTTGACACAGATGCTTCACTGTTTCGCGATTAAACACGCCGCGGTAACTTGATCACGGCGCCCGCTGAATTCGATGTCACTTTCGATTTTGCGCTTTACTTGTGCAGCAAAAAGTACAATAACAAATTTGAACGTAACAAAAATCTCGCAAAATGTTTTAATGTTGTCTCATGTCGTAAATTTTGTTGCTGATGGCAAAATATTTTATTCTTGATCGACTGTCCTGCAAACTTCCTTCAGCTCTTCCTAAAAACTTGTATCAATATTTATTTACTTTTGCAGCAATATTTGTTTTGCATAAAGCAAGCTGACAAAATCCGTACCTTGCTTACTTCGCATTTTTGGGCGTTAAAATAGAATTTTCGGTCCTATGCTTCTGTTAAGAAGCGGTATAATTTTCAGGTTACCCATCCAGATATACTTACCCCGCCGGACTTACTTACATCCGCCGGACTTACATCCAGATATACTTACCCCGGCTTAACTTCAATGAACGTTTGTATTACAAGGCTGTCAGACGCTCAGAGTGCACGCTTAAACTTGTGGTGAAAAGAAGTTGTGAGGGAACTTGGAAATGATCAACATGTCAGCCTAGAAGCCAATGTTTCTCGATTCCCTTCTATTTTCTTCAATCTTTCTAGGTTTAGAACTTTGCTAGTAACCACATGTCTTCTCAAGGGGCTATTTACCTAAGACTTTTTACCATGACGCAACAATGATATACGATACCAAAACAATATCCTATACTATTAGAGCTACATATTGAACTTGAATCCTGGAAGACAAAACGCAGCTCAGTTGACAATAACTACCACACGTACGCGATGCGCGCCTACTTCTTCTAAAAATGACAGGAATTTTTTCTTTCTGACAAATGATTAATAGGCTGGTAGCCAGGTTTTTAACCCCAGAAAAGGATCTGTTTCGTCGTATCAACGTGTGCGACAAAGGGCCTCTGCTGGGACGAGTTGACCCCTGACTTGAAAAGATTTGACTGGAACGCTGCAGTTCAGTACCACCCGATCAGAAACCCATAAGGGTTGAAACGTGTACCGCGTGTTCACAGCTCCCGAATATTCAGTGCTAAGAACCATATTTGGAAACCCCTCGCACGAGAACATTGGTGGTATTGCGTCACGGTGTTCTTGCGAACTGATTGGTTGAATGTTTCTCTCTTGTTGTTCCAAATATGGTACTTAGCAAATTGAATATTCAGACGCTTTTTTCCCAGCACACAAGGGGTCGTTACACCTTTCAACCCTTATGGGTTTCGGACCCAACTCAGTCCCTTCTGTTTTGAGTAACACGTACTACAGGCAGCCCAGTGTACGCTCATGGAGCGTTTAGCTTGTGAGTAAATTTCTCGCATTTGCATTCCTTTCTGATGACGTCTTCTGTGCTCTTCTACCCAAAGTAAAAGCCGTTGACGCTTTAAAACAAATGGAACCTACCAATGGGAATTTGGACACGGCACGTTGTAAACACGTCTGACAACTGCAGCTGCTCTTCTTAGTGTTCTACTGACTGGGTCTACTCACTGAATTGACTCGCGGATCCTAAATCTATGAATTCGCAACCCTCTTAAGTGAACCACCCCAATGATCATAACCTCTCCAGCATCAGGAGGTCTTCGCCAAATGTTAGACGGAAGTTCGTCGAATTCCGCATCTGAAATGCGACTAAACCGTTTGCCAACTGCTATCAATTCATGCCAACGCCTTAAAAGTAGTACGATACGACACTCTTAAAGTCCTAGCTATTTCTCTCCAACTGTAATGCCTCTGTTGTAGTGCTTCCATTTGGCGACCAGTGAGGACAAACCTCAGCCTTCCATGACTGCGCAGTGTTTCCAGCTGATTACCCAACGTAGCTTGACAATCATCCCATTTCCCTTACGTATGCTTCGTACAATGATCGCACCGCTATCACAAGAGAATAGAAATCATCTTGTCTATCCGCATCGATCACAATAAATCATTGTACCACACGCCCGACGAACAAGATGGCTCATTAAATAAAGACCATCGCCAAGTCTTCTGTGAATACGTTGTATTACTTCGAAGTTAGTATCGTGTAAATGTCAACGGGCCCGTGAGATAATACTGGGGGATCCTATCGAAGAAATCGTTAATATAGGCCGCATCCATATTGAAAAACCATGAATGTTTCAACATAGCGTTGTTTTCCACGCAGAGCAAGTGTGCAACGCGCGCGTCGGCCTTGTACTCGTCGGTCTAGATCTCGTTCCGAAGATTTCCGGAAAAGCCAACAAACCGATACTTACAACCTATATATTTCGGCTTCCAATTTCAAGCGATAAAAATATATGGTCAATTTTTCAAGCAATATATTTACGTCCCCATAAGTTATATATACGCAATTGTTTAGCCATAAATAACACAGTACAGCACATATTTAATGGTAAAACCTATGTATTCAATGATACAACTTATTTTTTGATTTTCAACACTTTTTTCACGTTTGGCGTTCCATAGGTTAAAGACGGGAGCTGCGCTTTTAGTGTTGGCTAAATGTATAGATTATTTTCCTGAAATACACGAGTGTTCATCGCATTTTAGATATGTTCTCGGGAACATTAAATTGTTTTTGTACAAAAATGCTTCTTTGACCACTACAGTTTGGATTTTAAAATAAAAAATGGTGGTGAAATTTAGAATCATGTGCACTTTAATAAGCTCTGTTAAATTGAATACCTGAACTTCAAACCTACAAGAGCCGAGTTAAATCCCTCGAATATGAACAAAGGAGCACACATGAAAGTCGTCAGAACCATGGCACACTGGGATATCAGAAATGAATGCTTTGGTAGAAAAAGTTGTCGAAGAACAAAAACCAGCCAAGTCTTTCCTTCAACGCGTCGAAAGTGAACTCTCCAAGGCGTCGTCACATCAAGGTAGAGTGTCATAGCTGTATGGGGTAATTTGAAATTTTATGGAATTCAAAAACACGAACAAGAATCGAACGAAGATACGGAAGAATTGCTGAGAAGATTTTTACACAACGACTTAAAGATCCCACGAGAAGATGAAAAAAATATCCGTTTCGTCAGGGTGCACAGATCAGCGCCATTACGTCGTCATATAAAACATATCTTCTGATAGTAGGATTCCCCAGCCACGTCCTATTATGGTCTATTACCGCCAAGCTCTCCACTTTGGGCACGACAAAGACTTCATTAAGTCCTTTATTAAAAATCTTACGAAGTTTGCAACCTTGGAATTTCCGATAATTTTCCTAAAGAAGTGGAAGAAATCAGGAAGAAGTTATATCTTGTACTAAAAGACGCTCAACGAGAAAAGTGCGTCGCATATTTGTAAGTGGAATAACTTATTATGGATGGTTCGCTTTATGGCGGCCCCGTGACAGAAGTTTCCCGTTGTACGGACGCGTTATATTTTGGTGGCCAGCGTTTGTGCTTCACATCTACCAGTAAAATGCCGAACGAACGATAAGGTTATCAAATGTTACATCGTCCTGTATCCTCCATGCATTGTTGTTTTTGTTTGATCGGTTTTTACTTCTTTACCTTCTTGTGTTTTGTTTTACGTTATTCTCAAGTAGTTTCACTTTGCGTGATATCATAAGAACTAAAACCATAAGTAGTGCTGGTCGCAGAACTCAATTAACTGAGACCTTAGTTGCCATCGCTGCTTTCGATATTTTCTTAAGTATTAATATTAATAGGGTAACTGGATGTACTTTAGTTGTTATCCTTAAATATCCCAGGGCTAAATGGTTCGAGAAAAGGAGACAGTTTATTAGATGGTTACATCGTCAACAGTGGGATATTGTTTCCTTCAAGAAACGTATTCCACACCTCAGACAATTAAGAGATGGGAAATAGAATGGGGTGGCAAAACTGATTGCAGTCATGGTTCCTCACATAGAAGAGGAGTAATGATCTTGAATTGATGAAGAATAGAAAAATTATTTCACCTATCAGTATGGAAGATGCGTCTTAACTGACACCATTATGGACGGTAAGAAGTTTTCGTTAACCTCTACGCGCCTAATGGAACGAAACATCAGGCCCCAGTTGTTCAGTTGTACGCTATCCGACGGATAAATCGCTATCCAGCGGATTAACACTAGCAAACACGGTTTGATCCAATAAAGCGTCTATTGTTAAACTTCAAACTCTAATAACAAGTCAAACAATTTAGTAGATTCGAGGCGTTTCAAGAACTATCAAAAAGGCGGATTTACTTGGAGCAATGCCTCCCAAAAAATCCAATGCCGGCTAGATTACTCTTTTGTTTCGCAAAGTTTATGTAAGCTGATTCGAGATTGCAGTATACTTCCAAACACGCATTCCGATCACTCCGCTGTACTTCCAAACGTTACCTTTGACGAAGGCAGTCCGCGGATCAGGCTTCGCTATTGTTAGATACCAACTATGTTGAATTCTTAAGCTTTTTTAATTCCCGGCTAAATTCGAAAAAAACATCGCTAATTAAACGATAAAGTTTGTTTTGGGAAATGATCAAAATGGAAAATTCGCGCCTTCACAATCAAATACTCGAAAGTTTAACGCAGAGCAAATAAAACACGCGATGGAGAAACAGCTCTTCAATAGATCATATTCGGATTCTCAGTATTGGACTAGAACTACAGTAGCTTGTAATGGAGGCCAATGCGGGGGAATACATTAAAACGTATTTGCATTTGAAAAATTCCCCCACATTAGCCTCCATTGCAAGCTTAGTCCAACACTGAGAATACGAATATGGTATATTAGAATTAATAGATATTCAAAACAAACTGCATATAAACTGCAACTAAATTGACAAAAAAGAAATTAATAAACTAAAAGCTAAACTTTCTACATTTGAAGCTGTCAAACCACAAGGAATAACCGCGCGTAGCAGAGCTCGAAGGTATGAGAAAGACGCGAAAAATACTAAGAGATTTTTAAAAGAAAGCATTTGACTTTCACAATAAATAGAGAAAACAATAGGATAACTCATCCGAAAAAGATTCTTCAAGAAGACGTAATTTCTTTGAGAACATTAACAAAACGTTACCACAAGAAGAGGTGGCAACCTGTGAAGGTCAAGTTGCGAAGGAAGAATGCTATCACGCTTTAAAATCAATGGCCTCTGAAACCCCAGGCTCAGACCCCGGAGATTTACGGTACGTTTCAATCCCTCAAAGACAAGCGATGATCTTTCTAATTCCAAAAAAGAAAAAAGAGCTTGGAGTTATTTAAAAAAAAATTGGAGACCGGTCTCACGCCGGTTAGCGATGTTGCCAGAAATAATTTCTACTAGCCAATCTGGTTGTGTCAAATGGAGATATATCGTGGAAAACAATAGATTAATCAATGATTTTGAAAAAGAGTTTGACTCAGTCGAATGGGACTTTCTTCAAACTTGTCTACAATCTTCAAACTTCGGTCCGCAGCTAAGGCGCTGGATTAGTATTTTCTATAACGACATCACGAGTTGTGTTTTGAATAATGGTTATGCATCGAAGCACTTCGTTCTTGAATGAGGAGTACGCCAAGGCTGCCCTCTCTCCGGTATGTTATATATCATTGCCATAGAAGTCTTAGCTCAAAAAATTAGAAATTCCATTGATGTATAAGGCATCAAAATAGCAGAGAACAAGGAAGTTAAATTAGCTCAAAATGCGGATGACACTACAGCTTTCCTCGCCAATGTTCATTCCGTAAGCAATCTTTTTTGTACTGCTCTCCATTTTTGAAAGATGCGCGGAGTTGAATATAAATGTTTCAAAATCCAAATTCTTACATCTTGAAGAAAAACTTCTTCAATAAACTGGCATACTTAACTCTAAACTTTTGGTCACAAAGAGACATCTCAGTCTACGGAAGAATAAATGTTGTCAAAACTGTAGCCCTTTCAAAAGTCATTTTGTGTCTTTAGTGCAATGGAAGCACCTTCTTATTTCGCTGAAGAAGTGAACAAAATGGTTTTCGATTTCGTGCGGAATCATATACCTGCGAAAATTAAAGAGTCCACCTTAACACAATCTAGGAAAAGGCAGTTTAGAAATGAAAGACTTCGTCATCTTCGACAAAGCGTTAAAATTAAACTGGGTAAGCCGCCTATGTTCAGATCATGATGCACCATGGAAATATGTTCCAACCTGCCTCATTGCTAATGCCGGTGGAATCTTATTTCAGTTTAACCATGACCGTGATCTACTCAATCTTAACGAACACCTCCCAATAGTTTATGAAAATGTCATTTCATAATGGCAGAAAGTTGTAGCGACGTGTTCTGAAAACCAGCTTGACTCGGGTGTTAAAACAGGTCATCCGGAGCAATAGTTTTTATTTTGTTAGCAAAAAAAACCAATATATCGTTTACCCCTCTGGCATCGAGCTGAAATCAATTACATTTCAGACTTATTTGACACTGGAAAGATTTTTTTTTACCCTTTAATTCCTTGTGCAAAAAAAAATTAACAGCAAGTTCAATTTCCTACATTATTGAAGTATCCTTTCTTCAATAGACTATTTTCCCATTCACATAATGCAATACGTTTTGGGGGTTCTTGACATAAAAACAATACACACATAATTTATGGTCCCGAGGGAAACAGTGACTTTTGTTTTCCCCAGAGTCATGATGTTCTCGAGAAAAAGACAACGCGTTTTCTCGCGATTTTCAAATGAGTGCCTGATTTTCTTGTTCACTGACAAACGCGCGTGAGAGCCCTCTCATTGGCGAATCGATAAGCAAATTAAACTACGATTAAAATAAGAATTCAGAGGTGTAAATTTCTAACGAAGCCATGCAACTAATAGTTGAGCTCAGGCGCGCGAAACACGCCAGCGGAGCACCATTGGTAAGAATTTTTTGGGAAATCTATCTATTCATGAAATCTATCCATCCATGAAACCTATCCACACATTTTGGTCATGACATCAGCGTACGGCCGTCCGCCCGCGCGTACAGACTGTCGGGGTGGAGTTGGGGAGGCAGAACAACCTCTGGGGACGTGAGTCTTCGGGCAATTTTCCTTGGTGGAAAATTGCGTGGCAGCGTTGCATTTGGCAATCCGCGTTTTTCTGGTGACGAGCAACGGGATAAAAATTAAGGCCGCGGCTATACGCGCGATTTTTCGGTCGCGCTGGTGAGTTGTTTTTTTCAAATTTTGTCGCGTTGCCAGCGCGCGAGGGTGGCTACACTTGTGACAATTGGTGACAAATTGAAGGCCACACGAATGGCAGTATAAACAAACATGGCGGACTGCCTAGCTATTGGACGTGGGCACTATTTTAGCGGGTATTCTTCTTCTTTTCTTTTCTTTGACGACAAAATGAAAACGAGGCAAGAGGAAAAAAAAAGATCACCGGGGGATCCGTCTGTAGCTGGCAAGGAGAAACAACGAGGATTTCATCATCAACTTCCAATAGAAATTTCAGTCGAGGATACCGCTGCGTTTCACGAGCTAATAGGGAGCTTAAGCCCACGCGTTTTTGAGATCCGGGCGGCAACCGGAAGCGATCATTTCGCGTGCCAGGACAGTGGTGTCTCCCAGATTTTTATATTTATCATCTCTAATGGAGAAAGGATACTTAACAATGTAAATGTGGTTGTGTAAAAACAAGTTAAAAGGGAAAACAGTTCACTTCCGATTGCCGTCCGAGTCTCAAGAACACGCGTGCTTAAGCTCCCTATTGCGTGTGACGAAGACGCAAATTTATGTCTTAGTAGACATTTTGTCCCCAAGGTTAGCGAAAAGAGACACGGTGATATGTCGCAAGCGCGGGGAAAAAGTTGCAGGGTGGCTACACGGGCCCCTATCTCGATTTTGTCGCGAGAATTTCAACTATGGCGACTTTTTCTTACAATTTTTTCACCTCTCGCAGCGCCAGTTAAAGGATTGCCCTACTTGCTATTTTCATCGCGCGCTGGCGACGCGACAAACATTGAAATAATCGCATCACCGGGGCAAGCAAAGAATCGCTCGTGTAGCCGCGGCTTAAGGGGGGTTGCACTTAACTAATCTCGTACCCAGATCTTCCACCGTCATACGGAATTTCCAGTGACAGAGTGAGATCTGGGTACGAGATAAGCACTTAACTACAGAAAGACAATGGTTGCTAAGGAAGCTTTAAAGAGCGGGACACACTAGGTGACATGTCTCTGCGACAAGTTGCTCCATGTGTACTACTTGCAAAACAAGGCGCTGCGACACGCCGCCCGTTAGGTGCACACGCAGTGATCTCGTATGAGGGGGAATGTGAACTAGTTTTCTAATTCAATACGGCTGACCATATGACGCTCTCTCATTTTTTCATTTATATTTTGTCGCAGCGACTTGTTGCCGGAAGTGTACACACGACGCGACAACGCTGCTTTCGCTAATTGGTAAGTGACACGAATTCAAACTGGTATAAATTCGTGCGACTGATCGCGGCAACAAAAGTCTGCCGCAGCGACAACGATTTTCATGTAATTAACCATGTCACACAAGGCGATTTGTTGCGTCGACTTGTCCCGCAACGTGTCCCAGCGACTTATCGGCTATTGTGTCCCGGCCTTTAAGTTTAAGAGCCCTAAATAAAGTTGCATGGATCGTTCTTTGCAGTAACTTTTTCGATAAGAATCTGACATCACTTCAATCAATAGGCGCACGCGCAACTAGTCCCAGTCCTCTGCGGTGCCTTTTAGTGAAAAACTCTCAGGAAACGAAAGGAAGAGGCGGGATTTTCACCGGATGGGAACCGTTCCATCGATTTTTGTAAACTGTATCATAGAATTTTGATTTGGACAAATAATGGGAGTAATATTTTGAATAGTTTATCACAGGAAGGCCTTATGACTTTTTGAGAAATGATTTTTTAAAGTTTTTTTTGTGTTAGAGTGTTCTCATCCTGTTGGTTTAAAAATTTG